>NW_017671831.1:93338-138291 GCF_001879085.1 Nicotiana attenuata | reverse complement strand
CCCCCAGGGTTCTATTTTCTTCAAGAACTTAATTATTCTTTTCAAAATTTACACAAACCCAAAGGAACTAATGTGCTACTTTACTTTTTCAAACAAGAATAACATTGAAATTTGAGCTCGATAACTAAAAAAAATACTAGTACTTTTTTTTTTTTGTTGAAAAAGAAAGTATCATTTCTACAACATGAAAAGAAACTATTTATTTTGTTGAATGAAAGAAAGTACTTTTTGTATATCATAAAAATAAAATACTTTTCTATATCATAAAAAGAGAGTATTCATTTTGTTGAAAAAAATGCTTTTTGATCTTTCTTTCATTACAACATCCCATAAACAATAGGTAACATCATTTTCACATATCAAATTTGATTGCTACCTCACTATTTTTTTCTGGAAAACTGCAACATGGCATGGACGACCCTTATCATGTGTGTGATAACCCAGAGTCATTGCAACGTAAAAAGAAAAAATAATTACGTGTACAACTTATTTGTGGAAAAGAAAAAAGAGGAAAAAGATGGGATGATTTTGACAACTAGCCACTTTTAAAATTTTATCAACATTTCTATAGTAATTGAAAGATAGCCATAACCAGGGCTGGAGCTAGAGTTTAGATTATGGGTTCAGCCGGACTCATTAACTTTCATCCAAATGTTGTATTTGTCTACAGAAATCCATTTACTATATACGAAATATTAATTTAGAGCCTAAAATCTCGAACCCATAAGCTTCAAGTACTAACTCCGCCACTGGTCACAACTTAATAAAGCAACAATCACCTGCTTTTATGTAATTTTGACAAATAGCTACTTTTAGAATCTAATCCACGTTGTTGTTTTAACTTGTAAGTCTTTCATTAATGGTATTCCAACAACATTAGTACATGGAAAATGGTCAAATATATTCTTCTACTTTTGAATAATATTTGGAAATAGTGCAGATTTTTAAACAGGAAGTAAGTGGCAATTTTATTATTAATCTGAAAAAATCTGGCAACCCAATTTTTAGTAAGATGACCATAAACTCCTCATACGATGTCCAAATTCAATGATTCTTTTTTATATGGCTCCATAATTATGATAGGGATCTAGTGTTTCAATCAAAAAAAGAAATTGGAACTCATTTGCTTAATGTGCTACCATTTATCCTCGAACAAACAACGTCGAAACATAAGAAAAACGAGCGTAACACAACCCAAACCTATCTGAGATTTATCCGAGCCCCTCGGGACCCCGTACGAATATACCAACAAGTCCAATAATATAAAACGGACCTACTCGAGGCCTCAAATCATGCACAACAACATCGAAACGACGAATCGCACCTCAAATCAAACTTAATGAACCTTCAAACTTTCAAAAACTCGCGTTGAAACATATTAAATCAATTCGGAATGAACTCAATTTTGCACACAAGTCCCAAATGACATAGAGAAGCTATTTCAATCCCCAAAACCACAATTTGACCCTGATATCATCAAAGTCATCTATCGGTCAAATATGTGAACTTTCCAAATCTTCAAATTTCCAACTTTCGCCAATTAGTGTCGAATCCTTCTAGAAATATCCAAATGCAAATCCCGGCATACGCCCTAGTCCAAAATCACCATCCGAAACTAATGGAACCATCAATACTCCAATCCGAGGTCAAGTGCTAAAAAGTCAAACTTGGTCAACTCTTCCAACTTAAAGCTTCAGTTCACGAAATTCATTCTTCCAAATCAATCTCGAATAACCTGAAAACCAAAACTGACGATTCACACAAGTCATAATACATCATGCGGAGATACTAGTGCCCTCAAATTACACAACAAAGTGCAAATGCTCGAAACGACCGATCCAGTGGTTACATTCTCCCCCACTTAAACATACGTTCGTCATCGAACGTGCCAAGAGTCGTTCCAAGAACATCAAATCACGGTTAACCTTACCATGCACCACGTCACCCCTCTCCATACAAGCCTCCTAACACGAAATAACTAGAGATCCTTACTTCAACCTTGGTCCTTAACCTTAGAACCAAATCTCCAACATCCAGAATTCATTACAAGACTCGAAGTTCACATCTACCCACTGTATAAGTCTAAGAAAGTGGTGCCAAGCCATAATCGTAACCCAAGATGTGATCACATGATATACCCATTCACTCGGATACTCACATCAATAGCTGGTGTCCACCGTGGCTGCCCAAAACAATTTCAGTACCAGTAGTAAATCTCGTATAAAAAAAACTTTTTCAAAACCTCTGTAAACTACCGATGATGAAAGAAACACGCTAAATCTCTTAACCACTCGTCTGATCAATAAGCCAAGAAGTTCACTCGTCTGCCCAGGGCCATTGCCCAAATCCTTAGCGGAAATATGGTATCATTCTTCCAAACATTCCTTATCCCGATACGATAGTACAACCTCGGGTCTAGAAACCTCATTTTAGCCAAAAGAAACAGCTCAACTAGCAAGTCTCGCCAAAGACCATATGGAGCCCCATACAACGCGGTCCAGTACACCAACAAGTAATGATTCAGACATGACAAAAATAGTAAGAAAGTTGAATAAGAAGGCTACTAACAAAGTTAAGCAGGTAGGGAAATTTTAACATTTTCCTATGAACTATTTTCAGCAAAGTGAAAGCAAAAATACATGAAGTCAGCATCAGGAGTTACATTTCATCAGAATACCATTGCGACACGCAACACGATCCCATCATATCAATCCACATAGGGTACCCATCGAGCCATAATACTCTGGCTCACTAATCACATGTGAGTCAACCTCGAGCACAATAGAGTGCACAAAATTTAACTGTGGGAAAATTATTAGGAACAAACAAAACTGAGAAGGACAAGCACGACTATGGAGAAATAAGCAAATCAATATCACGAAGGCCATCTCGCCCATAATTCCATGAGGCCTAAACTAAATCACAATATGCATGCGAAGAATCATGCAACCCTTACAACCCATCATATCATAGGAGGGAAACACATAACATAGACCAGGGCACGAATAGAATCTATTCCGCCAATGATATGCCTGTGGCAACAGCTGCATAGGAGCAAGCGAATCCGATCCGGTACAAAATACACATCCTCATTAGGGTCTCAAATAATTCCAAACTAGATTCTGATCATTCCCTAATACGTAAATAACCTTCCACAATCCCATAGCAACTTTACCATAACATATACCATCAATCACCCAATCCTCCACATTCCTTCACAATTCGCAATCAAGGAATAGTCTTCCACGAGAACATCCAATCACCGAACCTCTTGTATACTAGAATTTCCATACCCGATCTCAACACCGCCACTCAAATAACTAATGTGTCATTCATACTATTCTTATGGAAAAATATCCACAAGTCCAAACACAAATGTACCTTCCAACAAGCGAACACTCCTTCGGTGGGAACAGATAGTGCCATCAAAACCTTAAACACCCAACATCATCCGTGTCTTCAAGAACTCATATACTCCCCCCAAAACTAAACCGCAACCTTATACATGCAACTTTTCAACCTCACACGGTGCATAGCCACTAACATGCCAACTCGCAACACTACGAAAGTCATATAATTAACTCTAAACCATGTGCAAATTGAACATCTCATCAACTGCGAACCCTGCATTTAACTCAACCTAGCAGAACATCACCACACGCAATATAGCTTCTATACCTATAATAAACACCAACTCCGATCGTGGTCATAACCATGATGAATTCTTCAAACTCATCAACACATAATCGAGTAATTAGAACCAATCGCATCTAACTCAACTGAGTCACGCATACCACTAACCGAAAAGTAACTCAATCCGATATGACTGCCCTGAAGGAACCTCCTGGGGACCCAAAGATATTTCTTGCATCTCTCCAACATTGACATTAGACCTCTTGAGAAGAAAATATGGTAGATCCGATTACCATTTCCTACCAATTTCAAACCCTGCCCATACACAAATTCAGAAATCCATAAATGCTACATATGATCTGGAACTCGTCACAACCTTCTCGAAACCACTCACATTACTCTAATCTTCAATACACAGCTAATACGCACCGAGCAACCCGTGCTCCACCAGCATATGACTATTTGAAGAAATAACCAAGCAATCCCTTGGCCCGAAAACTGATATAACGAATGATCCTAAAATTCGATCGTCATTAGAAGACTCCCCCCACTTAGCCCGAAATCATGGAATAAAACATCTGATAACATACAATAACCATATTCCATTACTACTATAATATCGTAGTGAGGTTCAACTAAATCTTTCTCAAGCTCATTCAACACAAACCATCTAATACCTCAAATCATCTACAACTCTCGCATTCATCCTCGTGATGGTCCGGTCAACTATTACAACTGATCCAAACTCAAATCACACAAATATAACCCACTAGTAGACAAGAAATCCTCCACACAACATCATAAAAAAATCACACATCCGTAGGTCATCTTGCAGGTTATGACCCACCTGCTTAGCCTCAACCGATATCTCTTTAAACCCTTTCACAGCCACAACTGCTACGCAATCACTTAATCTTCCTAATTCTGAACTCACAACAAGACATGAAAATCTACTTCACTCCATAATTAAACGACATGAAAGATCCCCCAACACACCTATAACTCGAGCCAATACATAAACTCAAGGCAGAAATCAAGCACCCAATAGTCCTTTTACATCTCAAGCAAACTCTTCTCAACACCTTCAAACCATCTGAACACCTCCCGCAGTCACATCATACTCATCATATAGACATCCAATGACTCATCAAGCCAAAAGTTCCACTAATAGGGACATTGTCGGGCTTATATGTCCATGTGCTCACACAACCAAAATCCCCATGCTCAAGTCATAGTTATAACCCGACCTCAAGTCTTCCATACTGGCCCATTATCCGCACAATGAAATCACATCTCGCACCTCATCCATGGGATCACAAGCCAATGATGCAAAGCTGATACCGAGCGCTCACATGCACCTACGAATGCGTGGAAGGAATTCAAAGAGTCACGCTTCAAGCTGAATCAATACCGCATGATAACGAAAGAAAGATGGGAAATATATCCTAAATGTCCTGTAGCCTCTCGAAGATAGGTTATGGACGTCATCATACCAATCTGCAACACTCTACCAGACACTTGCTCATGACTTGTAGAACTTATGAACCTAGAGCTCTCATACCAATCTGTCACGACCCGAAAACCACTAGTCGTGACGACACCTAACTCAACCCCTAGGTAAGCCAACTAACAGTCAATACAATCCAAATGAAATTTATGGGAAATAGTGACAAATTATCTGAACATTTACATATTAACCCAATGATTGGTAATACGAGTCATGAGCTTCTAAGAATTTAAATTTTACAAAGCTGGTACAAATAAATATACGATCTATTTGAAAGTTACATAAACAGATTAGCAAAATCTAAAACTACAAAGGACAAGTGGCAGCTATATTCTGGAATGCACGAACATCTTCAGAGTCAGCTCCTGACATCACTAGCAGCTCCCCTCCAAAATCTGCACGCAAGGTGCAGAAGTATAGTATGATTACAACCGACCCCATGTACCTAGTAAGTATCTTGTCTAACCTCGTCGAAGTAGTGGCGAGGATTTTTAGTTAAAAGATACTCACTGATAAGACCTGCACCGTAAACTAGTAATAGAACTATACTACGATATAACAGAAAAGAGTACACGAAACAAATATGCAAACAATAACTGAGTACTAGAAGAGATCCAAATTTAACCTTTCCAATATCTCGACCAATCTTTTCCTTAAAACGAAAACCAATGACCACGAAATTCACTCTATTACTTTTGTAGCGTGAGGAAGTACTCAGATGTCAAATCAATTGCACAACAACACCCTTCGTGCATTTATCTCATCCTCACCAAATATGTGTGTAACAGTACCAACCAGATGGCAGAATACCGATAATAGAAATAACAAAGTAGGAAATACGCAAGCAACAATACTGAACTAGGCAGAAAGCATAGGAGTAACGACAACAATTGGGAAGGAAGAGCATAAACATCAACTGACTAGCATGGTGGAGGCCTAGATATAGATATAACAAATAAGAAAGGCGACACATGATCTTTATAAGTTAACAAGCAGAGACATGAATGACTAACATGGTAGAAGAACTGTACTTAAGTGCAACATGCGAATACCTAATTTTTTCTCGCTTTTAATTCTCCTACAAATACTAGTATTTGGACGATTTTAGATGTTTGTGCACTTTTATTTGCATTCCTTTATTATAAATACCAAAAATATTTTTTTACCTTTTATTTGTATATTTTAGTTTTGCATCTTTAAATTATATGTACTAAAAAAATTTTCTTTCTACTTGTACATTTTCTTTAGGATTAAATAACATTCTAGTATAATTAGGGGTTAAGGGATTGTACAAGTGTACTTTAATTAAAATTGAGCCAAAATTGGCCCAAAATTAGAAGCCCAAAAAGTCTAATGATCCGGTCCAAATGGGGCTGACAGGGGATGGTCCAAGCAACGTAGTTTTAGATTGAAACTACGTCGTTTTGGTTAAGGGATCAAGAAAAAATCATGGCCACCTATTTTCCTTTGATCCAATTGTCCAGAATTGATGTCATTTGAGGTATATAACTTTAGAAATATGATATTTTGGCCTCATTTCCATACAAGCCCAAGCCCTAGACCCTCCTATCCTCTCTTCTTCTCCTCCTATAGCTGTTGTCTGTCCCCCACGACGGCGGCGCCGTCCTCTGGTGTCCAAACACCCTCCAACCAACGCCAATCTCTTCCTCTCCTCCTCATTTACCCTAATCCAAGCACCAAATCCCTCGAATACTTCTCAAACACCACAAATCATCAAAAAACCAAAACCCTAGCCGCCTATTTTTTTCTCCAAATTGTCATGTTTGAGACCTCACCACAAATTAATACCTACATGAGTGTGTAGGTCTCCCCCTGGTCTACCGTTCTTTCTTGGTTTGAAGTCGAAACTCCGATGGCTAAATTCCAGCGGGTTGCCGGCCACTTCTACTTTGGCTCGAACGAGCCTTTCTTGTTGCTGAGTTCGTGATTCAACTTCAGTTTGACTGGATTTGATAGTGATGGGCCAACAACAAGAAGAGCATGTCCGACGTTAAAACTTCATCCAACCCGGCGCCGCCGTCCACCACCCCACTGTCGTACCTCAACCCTCATTGCTATGTCTCGCTGCGTAATAACCGCTACGCTACCATTGTTCGGACACTCAAATTGGGTAAACTCGAACCTTAATGCTTTCCTCCATGTTTAGAATTTTCGAATTTCCTATCATTTGCTTGTAGTTCTGTTATAGTTGATCTGCGATTAGTGATTTGTGTTAGTTTCATTGAACATCAATGATTAGTCGTTGATTAATACTTTCAAATCATGTATTATTTAGTCGTTTACTTTATCATTACGTTTTTGTTAAGTCGATCAGTTTTGTTAATCACTTGTGAAATCCGATTAACTATTTGTAATTGGCGAGGTATACTGATCTTCTGGTTTCGTGATTAATTTTGGTGTTTTGCCTTAGTTCAAAATCTGTTAGTGATTGTTAGTTCGTGTTTAGCCTCATTTTTGATTTCGTGTTTTAGTCTGCTAGATAGTTGTTTCACTATAAACTTGTATTCTGCGTTGTCTTAAGTTGTTAAGTTCTAACTTCAGGTTTATTATTTCCAGTTTTATCTATGTTTAAGCTAATTAGTTTAAGGCCTTAACTACATGTTTTGTTTTTTGTAGTTATTAGGTTCTTTTGTTAGTTTAATGGTTCAAGTCTAGTTATTTGATTTTGCACCTTCTAGTTTGAAGCAATACTTTAGTTTAATATTGGTTTCTTTCACTATTGCGGACTATTTTGGAGTACAATATTCCAAAATTTTATCCATAGTTGGTAAGAAAAACTATTCATTCGATAAAATTCTTGTTTGGACAGATTTTTGGTCAAAAATCTATCATTTTGGACAGATTTTTAGCTAAACAAAATCTGTCCCAAAGTCCTTTCTCCTCCTATATAAAGAGGATTTCTTCCCTCGTCTTCTACATATCTTGGACTCTAAAAAAGATACATCTTTTACACACATTGGTCAAAACATCTTAAAGTTCTTGAAGCCAATCTTGGTTTCTTTCTTTCTCAAGCTGCTGAATTTTTGGTCAAGTTTCTGGTTCATCTTGGTTTAAATTGTTGTTCATCCTGCTGTTGCACTGCTGCTGTTGCTATTTGTTTGCTGAAATTCAGTCCCTCCATTGCTAATATTTTCTTTCTGTGATCAGGTATTTCCTCAACTGTTGTACTACTTTTTGGATCAAGAGTGAATGGAAATAAAGTGATTCAAGTCCTTTTAGTATATTGTGTTTGTGTATGATCCGTCTTCTTTTAAGTACCAAGCATATATAAGAGTTAGTTGAATTTTTTTTGTCAGTAGCATGTTTAAATGATGTTTGGGTTGTTGTTTGTTATCACGACCCAAACCGATGGTCCGCGACAGGCACCCAATACCTTACTCAACCGAGTACCAACATAACGTATCTTTCATATCGTTCTATCATAGGTAAATATACCGGAATAAAGCATGTGGGAATAAAAACTTATACATATGAAGTACAGGTCCATAAGACTAAAATAGCCACTCGTATACTGAACATAGGTCGACAAGACCATATAATCTTTTATGTACATGACAACTGACTACAAGCCTCTAAGAATACATAATTTTAATAAAGGTCGGGACAGAGTCCCACCATATCAAACAATACACGTCTAAATCACACTAACCAAACAAGTAACTTCGAAACAAATTGAGCGCATCAACATCCTCCGCTGAGCTGATAGCCAACTTGGAGAGCTCTCGACCTGTCTATCGGGACCTGCGAGAATGAAACGCAGCATCCCCAGGGAAAAGGGACGTCAGTACGAATAATGTACCGAGTATGTAAGGCACATAAATACGTACATAACAGACATGGAAGAAATATGGAGTAAATGACTCAACCTGTAAGTCTGGATAATTCTGTAATTCATGATTTTAGCTTCAGGCATATGCATATGAATGTCATGTCATGCATACATACATGTGTTCATAACATCATCAAGCCTCTGAGGGAATCCCATTATATCATCTCGGCCACTGCGGGCAAAATCATCAACGTGTACCAGCTGATTAGGTGGTGGTGTGTATATAACTCCATAATGTTTTCCCATATCCCATATACATATATATACATATATACGTGTATATAACATCATCTGGTCATGGGTCAATGTACATGAATGCAATGCATGAGAAGTACGTCCATAAAATCTCTTGGAATGTCATAAGACCATTATGCCTTCGGGTAATATCATGGAGTAAACCTTTTTTTCCACTTACGTATTTTTCGGAGACCCATGAACATATGATAGAATAATATGACACATGGAGATTCAATAGGTACCTCTAATACTTCTATGAGTAGATTTATTTATAGAAGTTGTGCATTTTCTTCAGTTTCGTTTGTATCGTATAGACCATGCCAAAAGAAAGAAGGGATAGCCTTAACATACCTGAGCCGATTCTCTTGACAATCCTTCCAACACACGATAATTGCGACAAAACTCGTGACGACAAAATCGGAGTAGGAAAAAATCCGTTGCCTACTTTACGTGAATATCCGTTACCTTTCTCTTGAATTAGAAAGGTCAATTTGTATGAAATCCGTATGTATCTTGAATGCTTTGACGTTATGACTAAGATTTTTAATCTTGTAGGCTTTTGTCTTGATGTTTTCCACCGTTGTCACTAAGTACTTTAATCTTGAAGACTTAATGTTATGCCACCTTTCCCTCAATTATATGAGTCATATGTACATAGACATAGTGGCTGCCACGTGGGGTGGGGTGGGGTGGAAATTATTAATCATTATCTACTTATTAGGTAATTAGGTAATGTCCCGTTGCCCGGTAATTAATCAATTACCCGCAAAATTAAGAATTTTCTAAAATTAGTAAAAATTCTACTCATTTTGAATATATTCAATACATCATATGATCACGGTCCTACAAGGTACTAGTCCATAAATATCGGGTATTATAGCTCAGACCGTATTTTATCCCAAATTCACAATCTTCAACGAAACTCATTTTCTTTAATTCGTGTACCTGTTATCCTTCATGGCACTTACCTATCGCTTGTTTTAAATAGCATAAATATGCTAACCTTGAGATAATCTCATTTCCGAGATTTTATCAATTTACTTATGGCGTATTTCTACATACGAAAATATGGGGTGTAACATCATTCCACCCTTTGGAACATTCGTCCTCGAATGTTGGCTGATGCACTTATTATTTTACAACCTATGTCTTCTGAATACTTTAATAGTCCTTTTGCCATCTAGGAAACTTTTCTGTGAATGGATCCCAAAGGTCATGACATTCCCCCTTTAGGCCTCTTTCTCACACCACGACTTGTGGTCGGAATTCTTCTAATCTCGCAACTGTAGCTACCTTTTATCATGGATCCGTTTATCCATTTGTATGACTTTGCTGCCATAAGTCTACTTTGATTTATCGTTAATTAGTTATGCTATCGAACTCCATGTTACTTTCATTGCTTATCACATATGTATAAATATAAGTCCTTTAATGCTTCCTCAGTATTGTTCATCTTAGAATGGCGGCCTAATCTCAACTCATACTTTGTGACTTTTGTCCATCCACTGTTGATTCACCTTTATGATGGTCTATCATCTACCACTGATAACTTTATCTCTTATGTAACACTGCCATTAGGGCTCACGTCTCATCAGGGACATCTGGAGTAATTAGATTGATCCACTTAGGGGCGATACTATACTTCCATAACTGTATTTTGTAGCATCCAAATATGAATCACCTTGCATGGGTATTTTAATTATGTACAATTCATGAAATCCTCTTCAAGTCATTACTCAATCGAAGGCCCAAACGTCATCATTAATCTATCACAATCACACCCTCATTCTACTCTAGATGCGAGTAGTCTTAGATTCCATTGAGTTCGTTCAGGCTATACGAAACTTTCTATAACTTAGAGAAACCATTAGCCCTCTTTTTTTCATTGGCTTAATCCCGAGGACTTATCCATTCTCGTCACCTTCTCACTCGCCCCTTTCTTATCCTTACTCTTGTCTTCCTAAAACCTTTTTGCTCTATCATACTTTAGCTTGCGACCCGTACATATCCATTTATACTACTTGCAGCCTTCCTTCAACTTCCTTGCACCATGGATTTCCTTGTTCTATTTTGGAATATCAAGCGAGACATCACCTTGTCGCTAACTCTTCTCTATTCTCTTAAATAGACCTCTCAGTACCTAGAAACCATAGGCTGGAAGATATGCTACTTACAAAGTTGATATCATTCCTGGATACTGAATCCCAGCGCTTTTAGTCTTTTGCCTGAAGTATGGACCATTCACATCCTTCTATACATGAGTATTTCGTACGTTGTTCACCTTTACCTTATTTATTTTAAAATATCACCTCACATTCTTCTATCTCTTTCATAACCTCCCTCCTACATAGGTATAAATCACATCCACATTTGAAGCTCTATTATAATACTTGCACCTCTGGTGCCTAACAATCTGGTGGGAGCTCCATACTAAATTGTTATAAGGCTGGTATTTTCCTAACTGGCTTTATTGTAGAGCCGTTATAGAATATGGTTGTTGTACTATCTGTCTTTTACCACTGTTATGTTCTCAATCATGATTCATATAACTTCTAGGCCCAATAATAAGATTCCCGATTTACTTCATTGATGTAACTCTTTAGTTTTCTCCTCCTTCTGATCAGCCTTTATGTAGGCTTAAGCTACTTCCCGATCTGTGGTTCATGGTATTAGTTATTACGTTTAGCCTTTCATGGGTGTTGAGGAATATCCATGATACAATCCTTTAATAATTCAATCCTCTGTCTATGACCTGGGCTCAATTCTTTCTTTTAACTTATGCTGGAATCTTCTACGACTGTATATGTTGCATGTATAAAACTCCAAACTATTAAGTGCGTTCATAACGTAACTAATTCTGGATCATTAATCGAATAATTCTTTTCATTCCTTCTAATCTTTCTTTAAATGTACGCTATTACTTTTTCTGGTCCTTTTGTCTCCTTTTTGCGTGCCTACTTATCTTATCTTAGCTCGCACACATGCCAGAGATTTTTTGCAACTTATATGATCTCGAATATTACTTTTGGTTATACTCATCGTTCATTAGCCACGATAGGTGTCACTTTCTTATAGAGTGCTTATAATATTGTTGTGAGACTATTGTTTCAAGACCTTTTCCTCTTTCGATCACTATGCTTAGGTTGAAGCCTTCTTCCTTATTCCCTCAGCTAGTCTTTCATTGTACTATTTAGGAAAGACCCTCTGACTCTTGTAAAGCTGCGAGCTTATCACATCGTACACTAGATGGAATTTTTCATGTTCTTCCCCGCCTATAATACTTCGTAGTTACTTATCTCCACGCCCTTATGCTTGTAGGGTTGCTTCTGAATTAATATTTTGACTGTCTTCCTAGTGGCACTCTCTTTTATTTCCGTAACACTCATATGGTACCTTTAACTATCCACTGCTATCTGAATATTTCTCAAGGATTACAATATCATAAGTGCGAGACTGAATTCATTATGTTGGGGTTTATAATGTTTATATCGCACGATCTGTTGATTTGTCTGTATCCCCTTGTCTAGTCATAACTAGGCTTTTCCTTAATTACCTACTAACTACTCGTTGGCCCATTCTCATATCAATATTCCGCGTAATCCTCCTTGGGTTATTTCCTTTGCCTTATCCTACATCTCGCACTGGCTTTTTAACTATCAATAACATCTCCGGCAGGAACCCATACTTCCTTTCCTTGACGTCGTTCTTGCATAATGTTCTAGAATCGTAGCATATCTGTAGGCTTCGAATAGGTGCAATTTCATCTCTTTCTCATTTTTATCGCACTCCATCTTTACCACTCCATAGTTACTAGAACCACTTAATTCTGACTTAATATCACGTCACTCCATATTCCTCTTTTTAGGCGAGTACTAAGGCGTGGAGCTAAGACAATCTACCTATAAATATTTTACCTCTTCATTCTTGGTGTCTTTTCACATCATTGATGACCCTTTCTTGCCTTGCGGTAATCCTTCTGTACTAAGAATAACAAAATTTCTTACTTGCGAGGGGGGTAATTACTATAATTGGCACATACAGTGTCTTAAGCTTAACTTTGCTCACATTGCTTGCTTTAGGGAGAGTCTTCCTGAATGACTATTCTCTGAATTTCTCATGAACCTTCTTCTGTTGTCCATTCTTTTATCGCCGGAATGAAATCCAAAATTCACATGATGTTGACCACTTTCAAATCACTCAGCCCCTAATTCATGTTTAGTTTATCTTATTCACCAGCCTATACTGATCCCTATTATCCTAGGGTCCAACTTTTCCTTCCAGTAGTTGTGTTGGAGTCACGAACTCATTTCTCGAAGTGAGGATACGACTTTATGGCCTATACTCGTTTGTTGTCTCAAGGCCTGTCAGCTGTCGTCTTTTCCTTTACTTAACTTTAGACTTTGTAATACCGTCATCTTTTTTACCTACTGTTACCATCAATGTATCACATCTTACTCTTAATGCTTCATTAGCTCTTTTCTTATTTCCTACTAACCTTTCTGTCTAATCACTTTATTCTGAAATCATTAACAAGATATTCTTTTCCTTTTAGCTCCCCTTTGCTCCATCCACTGGCTCTTTGGGTTGCCTAGCATTATCTCTCTACTAGGGACGGGAGTCGTACTAAGGTAACATTTATCCTTTCAAGGCTTTCAGTGCCTATCTTTATAGTACTCATATCTAGATGTACTATTTTAGAGTGTACCATCTGGGTGTCTCACAAGAAGATTTTGTTAGCACATTTACAATATCCTTTGGAAATGTCAACTAACACAAACAATCCAACCATTATTTTTGGCTACTCTAACCCCAGCATGTTCCTGATATCCCGTTCTTCTCTTAAACCATATACATTAGCTGTGCTAGGGCGTAACTAAGTTCGATGTAGCCAATTGTACATACCTCTGTTACTGTTCAAGGATTATATTCCTCTTCCTAAATTGAAAATACCGATAATGTTCATTAACTGGGCACCGCGTACCCTTTTTCACCTTGCTTCTATTACTTGCTGGAACTTATGTCTACTTTCCGATTCTCTTTTTCCTTTTTATCATAAAAGTGGATAGGAATTCTTGCCTTAGGGATCCTTATCAAGAAGCTTGCACGTCTTAGTATCCTCATGTTATGCTGGAGACCTTATATCGAGTTCCTCTGACTCAATTCTTCCACAGCCACATTTAATCCTTTACCAAACGTCTTTCTAGAGGTAGGCATCATTGTATTATGAATAAGATAGAATTTAGAAAATTGAGTTCTTACAACCGAGCTCTACAACACGATCTAGAGTAAGAAAAAAGAGTGACAGTCCTAAATTCCCTGTAGCCTCCAGCTTATAAGTATGGTACACGACACACCGATAAACAAGACTCTACTAGACACGGCTTGTAGACTTCCTAGGACAGAACTTCTTTGATACCACTTTTGTAATGACCCAAACCGATAGGCTGCGACGGGCACCTGGTACCTTACTTAACCGATTACCAACATAATGTATCTTTCATATCATTCTATCATAGGTAAATGGACTGGAGTAAAGCATGAGGGAATACAAACTTATACATATGAAGTACGGGCCTATAAGACCAAAATAGCCACTCATATACTGAACATAGGCCGACCAGGCCATATAATCTTTAACGTACATGACATTTGTCTATAAGCCTCCAAGAATACATAATTTTTATAAAGGTTGGGACAGAGTCCCACCATACCAAACAATACGCGTCTAAATCACACTAACCAAACTAGCAACTCTAAAGCAAATGGAGCGCACCAATATCCTCCGCTGAGTTGATAGCCTACTTAGAGGGCTCTCGACCTATCTATCGGGACCTACGGGCATGAAATGCATCATCCCCAGGCAAAAGGGACGTCAGTACAAATAATGTACCGAGTATGAAAGGCACATAAATACGTACATAATAGATATGGAAGAAATATGGAGTAAATGACTCAATCTGTAAGTTAGGATAACTTTGTAATTCATGAAATAATTATAGTGTCATGCATATGCATATGAATGTCATGTCATGCATAGGTACATGTATTCATAACATCATCAAGCCTCTGAGGGCATACCATCATATGATCTCGGCTACTGTGGGTAAAATCATCAACGTATACTAACTGATCAGGTGGTGGTGCGTATATAACACCACAACCTTTTCCATATCCCGTATACATATATACGTGTATATAACGTCATCTGGTCATGGGTCAATGTGCATGAATGCAATGCACGAGAAGTACGTCCATGAAATCTCTTGGGATGTCATAAGACCATTATGCCTTCGAGTAATATCATGAAGTAAACCTTTTTCTTTCAACTTACGTATTTTTTTGAGACCCATGAATAGATTATAGAATAATATAACACATGGAGATTCAAGAACATAGGTACCTCTAATACTTCTATGAGTAGAGTCATTTATGAAAGTTGTGCATTATCTCGTTTCATTTGTATCGACCGTATAGATCATGCCAAAAGAAAGAAGGGATAGCCTTAACATACCTAATCCTTTTCTCTTGACAATCCTTCCAACACAGGACAATTGCGACAGAACTCATGATGGCTAAATCAGAGTACGAAAAAATCCGTTGCCTACTTTGCGTGAATATCCGTCAGCTTTCTCTTGAATTAGAAAGGTAAATTTGTATGAAATTCGTATGAATATTGAATTCTTTGACGTTATGACTAAAAATTTTTTAACCTTGAAGGCTTTTGTCTTGAAGTTTTCCAACGTCGTCACTAAATACTTTAATCTTGAAGAGGTAATGTTATGCCACCTTTCCCTCAATCATATGAGTCATATGTACATAGACATAGTGGCTGCCACATAGGGTGGGGTGGGAAATATTAATCATTCTCCGCTTATTAGATAATTGTCACGATCCAAAATCCACTAAGGATCGTGATGGCGCCGGACACCGCTGTCAGTCAAGCCAACCAAAAATACTTAATTAAATTCAAATTTTAATGCTTGTGGAAATCATTTTTCCTTATATATTTAAGTAGTAAATAGTAAAAGTTACAGAGATAACCACGGAGTCTTTAACAAACATAATATTGAATAATCCAAAAATCATCCCAGAACCCGGTGTCACAAGTTCATGAGCTATTTTTAGGAAACAATACAATACAACAACCGTCCGGAATACAATGGACAAAAAGTAAATACAATACGCTGAAAGAGACTCTGCCAGCTGCGGATCATCTCGAGAAGTGCAGCTCACCTAAGTCTCCATATCAACCATGCAACTATGCCCACTAGGCCACTAGAAATGCAGGTGCCTGTGCAACAAAAATGCACAACAGGTGTAGCATGAGTACGAAAATAACGTGTACTCAGCAAGTATCTCGTCTAATCTCGAAGAAGTAGAGACGAGAGGTCAACTTCGACACTTGCTAAAGGTCTAATAATAATATAGTAAAATGTGAGGAAATGATGG
This sequence comes from Nicotiana attenuata, assembly GCF_001879085.1. Taxonomy (NCBI): domain Eukaryota; kingdom Viridiplantae; phylum Streptophyta; class Magnoliopsida; order Solanales; family Solanaceae; genus Nicotiana; species Nicotiana attenuata. The sequence goes on along the minus strand of NW_017671831.1, from coordinate 121,615 downwards.
ATTTATATAGCAGTTATAACTCACAAAGCCGGAAAACAGGTAAACACCTTTTCAAATAATATAGGATTTCCAAGATTTACTCTTCATTATCTTTATCAATTTATATCTGGCCATGAAAGGCAATATCAACATTTAAAAACTCTCAGGCAAGCAATTTAAGCATGCGCATATCATGCCGAGGACGTACGGCCCGCTCCAACAATATTGAACTGTGCACTGCCGAGGGTCGAAAGGCACGAACCGTAGATTCATCTATTACCCCACTCGCGAACTATCCTACGATGCGGTCAACATAAAATAAACAAACACCCTACTCGCGAACCATACATGCGATGCAGGTACACATAGAACCACATATTCAAACAGTTAATCAAAACTTCATTAGGGAACGACTATCCAAGAAAAAATCCAAATCCTCTATTTAATGATTTAAGAAAAATGAAGTTTAATTCTTTTAGAAATTCATTTACCACTTCGATAAAATTTATGCTATTCAAACCATCAATAGGATCACAAATATTTCCAAGTACAACATGTTTTGGGTCCTAGACTACCCGGACAATAGCATAATAGTAGCTACACACGGAGTCTTGTCACCTCGTGCGTACGTAGCCCCCACAAACAGGAGCACATAACCAAATATTTCACCTATGGGGAGAATTCCCTCTTACAAGGTTAGAAAGGAGACTCACCTCGCTCCGAAGATCCATAACCGGCATTCCACGCTCTTCCGAAAAATCCAATCGATGCACAAAGCTCCAACGCTAGCCAATAATAATACTAATCCATTAATGTATACCCAATTACTCCTAATGCTCCAATTCATAGCATATCCTAACCCCGATTGAAAAGTTGACAAAATTGCCCTCGGGACCACGTGCCCGGATTCCTAAATTTTTCGAAGATAAAGTTTACCCATTCAAGAACTCAAATATATGATTTTTCTCTTAATTCCATACCCAAAATCGTGGTTAAATTCCAAGAATATAAATTCTAGGTCTTTCTACCAAAAATCCCAAATTTCTACCAATTTACATGCTAAAATCCATACATAAACGATGTATTTAACTCAAGATGGATGAGATTAGCTTACTTTATCGTTTATGATGAAAATCCCACTTGAAGCTCTCCCAAAAATCGCCCAAGCCAAGAAAATATGAGAGAAAATGGCCAAATCCCGATTTTTAAAAAATCCCTCTACCTCCCGCACTTTCCGCACCTACGGTCACTAGACCGCTTCTGCGGTTTCGCAGCTGCGGCCACACTACCCCATCTGCGGTTCCTCGCCAGGCTGCCCTTTTCCGCTTTTGCGTCCTCTCCACCGTAGGTGCGGTCCCGCATCTGTGGTAAAACGACCGCTTCTGCGGTCCCAGCCCTTCTTCCAGCAATACCGCATCGGCGACCATAGGGCCGCTTCTGCGGTTCCGCACCTACGGCCTAGTTCTCGCAGGTGCGGTTATGAAAGCAACCGGCAACTTCAGCCTTCCAAAAATTTCAATTTTGATCCGTTAACCAACCAGAATCAACCCGAGGCCCCCGGGACCCCAACCAATCATACCAACTAGTCCCAAAACACATTATGGACTTGCTCGAGGCCTCAAATCACATCCAACAACGCTAAAATCATGAATCAACCTCCAATCCAAGCTTTATGAACATTAGAATTTCAAGCTTCTACTTTCGATGGTTAAACCTATCAAATCACGTCTGATTGATCTGAAATTTTGCACACAAGTCATATTCGACATTCCGGACCTACTCCAACTTTCAGAATCGGATTCCGACCCCGATATCAAAAAGTCCGCTTCCGGTCAAACTTCTCAAAAACCTCCAAATTTCTATCTTTAGCCAACTGACTCCAAAATGACCTACGGACCTTCGAATTCACTTCCGATCGCGCTCCCAACACCAAAATCACTATACGGAGCTATTCCCAGACTTGGAATCCCAAACGGACATCGATAACACTGAAATGCACTTCAAGACAAATTTATGAAATTTCTTCCAAAATGCTAACATCTACAACAGGCACCGAAACAATCCCCGGTTATCCAAAACCCGATCAGGGCATACGCCCAAGTCTGAAATCATCATACGAACCTGCTGGAACCTTCAGATCCCGATTCCGAGGTCGTTTACTCAAAAATCTAATCCTAGTTAATTCTTTCAACTTTAAACTTCCGAAATGAGAATTCTCTTTTCAAATCAACTCTGAACATCCCGAAATTTAATTCTAACCACGCGTACAAGTCATAATACCTGAAATGAAGCTGCTCATGGCCTCAGACTGCTGAACGACGTGCTAGAGCTCAAAACAACCGGTCGGGTCGTTACATTCTCTCCCACTTAAACATACGTTCGTCCTCGAACGTGCTGAGAACTACACAGAAGTAGTCTGAAATCACTATTTAACATCTCATGCACCTCCCCGTGCTACCATAACTCAGTTGAGCACATCGGCTCGATCAATTTTGAAGATATTCCCTTTTGCAAGCAAATAAGCCTTAGAGCCCAATTCCAACATCCGAAATTCTATGCTAGACATGTTTCGAACATACGCTCGCCATATCAATAACTACACGCATCACCTAAACACGACTTTATACCTTAGCTGAATTCACCCCTTGTCCCATTTTACTCACAGGACCACAATAACATTCTCTGAGCATAATAGTCGAAATTCCACGAATCAGATGCTCACAACGCACCTCATGATATACATAGCTCTTACTCTAACTCTTACAATACCGCCACGACGGAAGATATGCGTAGAAATTCATAACCAATTGCTGAATCAACAATCCATTGGGTCTATCCCCTGACAAGAACCATCACCTTATTCTGAACTAAATAATGGTCTCAGCTCCTTAATATACTTCGTATAATCAGATTGCACTGATCCTAATTCCAATGATCTCATCTCACCCAGTATGAACTGCTCAGGCGATACCCCACCTCGACATGACCCAAAGTCTCATATGATGCCACAATGTGCCAATAGGCTACCAATAAGAATGCGATACAAAAGGAAAACAAACTCTAAAAAGGAAGTTCAATTACCCCGCTCGCAAATCATACATGCGATGCGGCATACAGCTAATATGAGCTTTCCCCAGAAAATAGGAAACAAAACACATAAAACATATATGGCAACTGTATTGAACACCACACTATTGCAGTGTGAAACCCAATCCAAATAACATACCCATGGCGGCGTGCCACGCGATCCACACATAGAACTCACATAAGGAGATATACATCGAGCTAATTTGCTCATTACAACAAAATACCGAATATCGGTCACGAGCATGCTAAGTGCATAATACCATCCCTGGGGGAACATACAGCGCTATAAGCTACAAACTGAAGCACCACTCAAGTGCGATATACAATCTAAATCTTAAGAGTCATCCTGCTCATATGACATCATCGCTACGTGGAACCTCAACACATAAGAAATTCACCAAGCCTTCCCACAACTCATACAACGTAATACATCACCATATGAAACTGATGACGATGAAATAAAACCCCGACTACTCTTCCATAAGGAGCGTATTGCTGAAATTAACACATCAGGCCTGATATAGAGCCCATATTCACATTAAATCCATCCACAGACCTCAAGCTGATTCCGATCACACTGAACTAGGATAATAATCCTTTCGAAGGTCCATACTAACTTCCCTTTTCTCCTAACACACAAGAACAACCATCACAACCGGAGTGATCCCCCACTGTCCACATTACCATAAACTGAGTGCCCTCCGGGCATCAAATTCTCAATTTATTGATATTACTGCAATCTTCATACTCGGTTTAACTTCTTCAATCAATCAAGTGACTACATGCCACGCCAATACAACCTTCGCGTGAGACACGCTCCCACAGCCTTCCGTATCAGATAACAGGTCTGCACACCTAAACCACCAGCCACACTAATGCTGAAAAGCGATCAAAAATCCCTAACCAGGATGAAAATCCTTTTCCATGAAACACTGATCTCAGGTGACACTGAAGACATTACCAACTTTCCTTAAACATCGAAACCCCTTTCCTGCTCATCCGAGCTCGTGACATCCTTCTCAATACCGAACTGCAACTTTGATCCTCACTGCAAATCCCATACCACTCGCTGCAACCATTATGCCAACATGCAAAAGCACATGATTTTCGTCATAACTCCGGAACCACTAATAGGATAACACTTCATCATATAAAAACTTTTCACTTAAATCACTTCAGGAGAACCATAGTATCACACATGTTTATTCTCATAACCGTAGAATATGCGAATCTCTAAGTAGTGGTCTAAGCCACCATAGCCTTTCCGGAATCTGCCTCCACATAACAAGCCATAACAGTAGATTGCTTGTGAATAACATCAATTACGGCGGCTGACAAGTCTCATACGTACCGTCACAAATCACTTGCACAACTTGATCACGCTGAAGGAACTCATCACTACCACCAACATGCCAATTAAACTGTGGCTAACAAATCTATCTTCTTCCAATTTATCCTTGATTGCTATAGGAACAATAACAACTCCATTCAACACTTACCACACTCTATCCGCACTCTTCCCGAGTGACCTTGAATCACGAGACCATGTTGTCTCAAATTCCGTGAACCATTTCATACCTCCCAAGTGCTACACTGCAAGCCAACACATCATAGAACATTCTGGGCCTCCTCTCATAAGCTGCTATAGAAACTTGACTCTTAACCGCACCTATAGGATCGAAATCATTAGGCACCACACTTTACCCTTTTGAATCCATTAGGACCGTTGCTGAGAGCTACCCGCTCTGACTTGGCCCCGAATATAATCAACTCCGTGAATCTAATAGCACATGAATATCCTCTCGACGAAGCACACGGCATAATCACTTCCCTTGAAACCCACATCTATACAAGGCATAAATCCTAAATCCTTCCCCAAGTCTGAGCATGAGCCAATTAGGCCAACCATAGCACACCTTAACAATTTCTTTGCTCAAATCACCACTTATGTTCTTGTCCCGTAGCCAGAATAACCCAAAAATATGCTAACAACCAGAAAACCTCGCAAGTAGTTAACCATGCAACCCAATCATAGGCGGTGGGACTCTCCCACTTAGCTTAAAGCCACCATTACACAACTCTGGAACTCACCGGAATTCTTTATCTCTTATTGACATAACCTTGCGCAATCAACCGCCTAAATTCTCGGAATCTTTTTGTAAAACCCCCTTTTTATACCCTGAATCATCAACCACATTTGCACGACCGATCTCTTGCTGTATAACCAATGGAATTCTTCGCAGAAGCCTCGCCAACCTCGCGACCGCTAACCTGCTCAGAGAGAATAACTCACCTGCGGGAATCACTTCCCGACATCTTCCAACGCTGCTGCACGGGGTACTATCACTATGACATCAATAACCCATCCTAAATCCAAGCTCACTCTCTAGCTGCACAAGTCCATTCACCCCTCGTGGGCATCAATTAAATGTGCGAGAACATCCTTCCAACTCAAAGTTATGTTGTATCCTTCTTCATTTCAAGCAGCTCCTTCTCGATATGTCAAATATCATGCCGCATAACAGCCCATACTTCAAATTAAATCCATAGACCCCAATCACCAATCATTAAAATCCCCAAGTCATTCCAAACTCTCCTTAAGGTGCATAGTCATCCTACCACAATACCTATATGCAACTCCGCCACTCTCCCACTTTGGCGGAACTCATCCCTTTAAACGTCTACTCGACCTTTGCTTCCTATACTTGGCCTTCTAAAAATTTTAGCCACGGCCTGACACTTCCTACCTATCTTTCCTCATCCTTTGCTGCTCTGTTGTTGCCTTAGATAAATTCTATCTTCGTAGCACTTGAACCCATAATCCCTACTAACTTTAAACCTTCCTGAAGATCACCTTTCTCGAGCCGTCAACATTAGAAACACCGATTCCATCCTGAACCACCGCACCCCGCGACCTCTGACCGTTGCTTCTTCAATACTGACCCGCAATATCTTGCTCGAAAGGAGAATTGTAGAAGATCATAACACTAGCGAACTCAGTACATTCAATAAGGACAACAACACCTCATCATAGAAGAATACTCCACCATGCTTGCAAATACCAAGTCACGTTACCCCATCAACCCAAACCTAAACATTCTCCGCCCGATCGCCTTTCCCCTGCCGGGAATAAACTACCGAATCTCTAGATCATGCACTGAGTAAACCTCCTTTCAAGTCATTCACTCCCCCGACACGTAGGCAAATGTCCTACTATCATATCAATACTGCGGAACAATCATTCATAAGCATCATGGAAACTTATGCCTAGCCTCAGAGCTCTTAGAAGTACCGCTACTGAGCTGAAACAATAGAATATCCTTCCACAAGGTGATGATAATAGCTCAAACAACCCCGCAGGGAGAAATACCCCGCACCACATTCGTTGTACCACTAAAATCCTTAAATTCTCGATTTATAATCAGCGGTTCGCGTCGCGTAAGCTTGAGTAGGAAGTAAACGAGGGCATAAGCCTCAAGGAATCAAATCGCACGATGAGGCATCAAGAAGGGAAGTACTCCTAACAGCCCTGTAGCCTCCCGAAGATAAGTACAGACGTCTCCGCACCGATCCGCGAGACTCTACTAGACTTGATCATGACTCGTGAGACCTACGGGAACCTAGTGCTCTAATACCATGTTGTCATGACCCAAAATCCACTAAGGGTTGTGATGGCACCGGACACCGCTGTCAGGAAAGCCAACCAAAAATACTTAATTAAATTCAAATTTTAATACTTGTCGAAATCATTTTTCCTTATACATTTAAGTAGTAAATATAAAATTTACAAAGATAACCATGGATTCTTTAACAAACTTAATATTGAATAATCCAAAAATTATCCCAGAACCCGGTGTCACAAGTGCATGAGCTATTTCTAGGAAACAACACAATACAACAACCGTCCGGAATACAATGGACAGAAAGTAAATACAATACGCTGAAAGAGACTCTGCCGGTTGCAGATCGTCTCGAGAAGTGCAGCTCACTTAAGTCTCCGTATCAACCATGCAGCTACACCCACTAGGCCAATAGAAATGCAGGTGCACGTGCAACAAAAATACACAGCAAGTGTAGCATGAGTACGAAAACAACGTGTACTCGGCAAGTATCCCGTCTAATCTCGAAGAAGTAGAGACGAGAGGTCGACTTCGACACTTGCTAATGGTCCAATAATAATATAGTAAAATGTGAGGAAATCATGGATTTATATAGCAGTTATAACTCAAAAAGCCATAAAATAGGTAAACACCTTTTCAAATAATAAAGGATTTCCAAGATTTACTTTCCATTATCTTTATCAATCTATATCGGGCCATGAAAGGCAATATCAACATTGAAAAGCTCTCAGGCAAGCAATATAAGCATGCGCATATCATGCCTAGGACGTACGGCCCGCTCCAACAATATTTAAATTGTGCACTGCCGAGGGTCAAACGGCACGAACCATAGATCCATCTATTACCCCGCTCGCGAACTATCCTGCGACATGGTCAACATAAAATAAACAAACACCCTGCTCGCGAACTATACATGCGACGTAGGTACACATAGAACCACATATTCAAACAGTTAATCAAAACTTCATTAGGGAACGAGTATCCAAGAAAAATCCAAATCCTTTTTTATTTAACGATTTAAGAAAAATGAATTTTAATCCTTTTAGAAATTGATTTACCACTTCGATAGAATTCAAACCATCAATAGGATCACAAATATTTCCAAGTACAGCATGCTTTGGGTCCTAGACTACCCGGACAATAGCATAATAGTAGCTACGCACGGAGTCTCGTCACCTCGTGCGTACGTAGCCCCCACAAAAAGGAGCACATAACAAAATATTTCACCTATGGGGACAATTCCCTCATACAAGGTTAGAAAGGAGACTCATCTCGCTCTGAAGATCCATAACCGGCATTCCACGCTCTTCCAAAGATTCCAATCGATGCACAAAGCTCCAACGCTAGCCAATAATAATACCAATCCATTCATATATATCCAATTACTCCTAATGCTCCAATTCATAGCAATTCCTAACCCGATCGAAAAGTGGACAAAATTGCCTTCAGGCCCACGTGCACGGATTCCTAAAGTTTTTGAAGATAAAGTTTAACCATTCACGAACTCAAATATATGATTTTCTCTTAATTCTATACCCAAAATCGTTTAAATTCCAAGAATATAAATTCTAGGTCTTTCTACCAAAACCCCAAATTTCTACCAATTTACATGTTAAAATCCATACATAAACGATGTATTTAACTCAAGATGATTATCTAAAAAATTTCAAGTAGTTTATTATTGTAGTTATTGTTAAATAAAAAGAAAAAAAAGGATCACTAGTAGGTTATTAGTTGATTTGTAGTTGTGGATAAGCTTTAATATGTATGGGTCAAAGTGAACTCAAATTTAGCCAGGCCCATTATGAGGTTAAGCATGCTAGCAGGGTAATTTGTCTTTACTAATAAGGTAGCTTAATGCCCAAAATAATAGAATTGGCCCAGCAGCCCCAGTAACAAAGAAAGTGGCGCAACGCCATTTAAAATCCAACAAACAAAGCTGGTCCAAGTTTCTAATTACAAGATTTTCAAATAGATTTCAATACATCACATTTTCTTTTAATAATTATGTAACATAATTACCTATGTAATTTATTCACCTTAATAATTAATTTATACGCTAGGCAATTAGTAGGCGCGCTTTAACTCACGGAATCGCTTGCATAGTGTGATGTTTGATATTCAATAAATTAATTCAATAATCTCATACCATACCCATTAAATTTAGTTAATTTTTAACTTAGTTAATCCTTTGCCGAAATCGCAGATTCGCTTGCGTAGCGGATACAACAACAACAACAGCATACCCAGTATAATCCCACGGGTGGGGTTTGGGAAAGGGATTAATTATGTAGGCCTTACCCCTACCTGGAGAGGTATAGAGGCTGTTTCCGAATGACCCTCGGCTCAAGAAAAGGTGGAATGGAAGAATAGGGGAGAAGAAGGGGAGGAAAGAGGAGGGGGAGAAAGGCGATAAGCAATGAGGAGAAAAAACTAGCATCAAATAGTAGCCATCAGGAAGCAACAATATCCAGCAAAAGGGGGGAAAAGTAACATCAAACAGTAACAATCAGGGAGCAACAATCCCAATAGCAATTTACAAAAACAAAGGACGTCGTTGCGAAGAACCAGATACAATAACCAACTACAAAGAAGTAACTTTCAACCCACAACAAGAATATTACTAGTACTACTATTGAAACTATGGAAAACTCACAACTACCTGTCAACCCACCACCTTAATCCTCGACCTCCACACCTTTCTATCGCTAGTCATGTCCTCGATTAGGTGAAGCACCGACAAGTCCTGCCTAATCAACTCTCCCCAATACTTCTTAGCCTACCCGTGCCCTTCTTCAAGCACACCATGGTCAACCTCTCACACTTCCAGACTGGGGCATCTATATCTCTCCTCTTCACATGTCCAAACCATCGCAGCCTCAATTCCCGTAACTTGGCTTCCACATATACCACTCCCACCTTGTCCCTAATAACTTCATTCCTGATCTTGTCTTTCCTAGTATGACCACACATCCATCTCAACATTCTCATTTCTGTTACGCTCATCTTTTAGACATGGGACTTCTTGAAAGGACAAGAATCAGCTCCATACAACATAGCTGGTCCAACCACCACCCTGCAGAATTTTCCCTTAAGTCTTGGCGGTACATTCTTATCACATAAAATCCTTAAAGCTAGCCTACATCTCATCCAACTTGCTCCAATACGGTGAGTAACATCCTCGTCAATTTCCCTATTGCCTTGGATTATAGACCCAAGATACTTGAAGCTATCTCTTGTGGGAATGACTTGAGTATCAATCTTTACTTCTACTTCTTCTTCATGCCTCTCCTCACTGAACTTGCACTCCAAGTATTTAGTTTTCGACCTACTTAACTTGAAACCTTTTGATTCTAGCATCTGTCTCCAAACTTCCAACCTAGTGTTAATACTCCCTCGCGTCTCGTCAATCAATACTATGTCGTCAAAAAATAGCATGAACCATGGCACCCTCCCTTGTATGTGACGAGTCAGGACGTCCAACACTAGGGAAAACAAAAATGAGCTAAGGGTTGATCCCTGATGTAACCCCATCTCCACTGGGGAATATTCTGAGTCTCCTCCCGCAGTCCTCACCCGAGTCTTCGCGCCTTCGTACATGTCCTTAATCGCCCTAATGTACGCTATAGGGACTCCGCTAACCCCTAAACACCTCTATAGCACCTCCCTCGGGACTTTGTCAAAAGCCTTCTCAAGGTCAATGAACGCCATGTGCAAGTCCTTTTTTCCTCTCCCTATACTGCTCCACCAATCCTCTCACAAGTTGAATGGCTTCTGTGGTTGACCGTCCTGGCATAAATCTGAGTTGGTTCTCAGATATAGATACACATGTTCTCACTCTCTTCTCCACCACCCTCTCCCAGACATTCATAGTGTGACTCAGTAGTTTGGTACCCCTATAGTTATTGCAGTTCTGGATATCCCCTTTGTTTTTGTACAACGAAATCATCAAACTCCACCTCCAGTCTTCGGTCATCTTCTTCATCTTGAAAATGATGTTAAACAAGTTAGTAAGCCACTCCAAGCCTACCCTACCCACTTCTTTCCAAAATTCCACCGAGATCTCGTCAGGCCTAGTTGCCTTACCCCTGCTCATCATCCGTATAGCCATATCAACCTCCTCCCACCTAATACGCCTGCCAAACCCAAAATCTCTCCGACTCTCTGAGTTCTCCAACTCACCCAGCACGATGTTCCTATCCCCGTCCTCATTCAAGAGTCTATGGAAGTACTCCTGTCATCTACGCCTGATACACGTCTCCTCCACCAATACCTTACCGTCTTCGTCTTTGATGCACCTCGCTCGATCCAGGACCCGAGCCTTTCTCTACCTAATTTTGGATAACTTGTATAGCTTCTTATCCCCTCCTTTGCCCCATATTCCTCATATAATATTTTAAAGGCTGAAGTCTTGGCCGCCATAACTGCGAGTTTCGCCTTTCTCAAAAGTGCTACAAATAATTGATTGTCATAATTTTGGATTCGCTTGCGAGGCACAATTATGATAAGTTAATTAAAATGTAATATTATCCAAATTATTTTATTTAATAATTCTAATAATCAAGAGATAAAAGCGGATAGGTAAAATATAAAGTAAAGTTTATCCAAAATTAATTTAAGCCAATTTTAGTCAATAAAAGCGATCGTGCTAGAACCACGAGACTTGGGGAATGCCTTACACCTTATCCCTGGTCAACAGAATTCCTTACTCGGACTTTGTTTTTGCATACCAATAATAATAGAGTCAAACATTCTTTTGACTAGGGATTCAAATAAAAGGTGAGTTGGAACACCCAAAAATCAATTCCAAGTGGCAACTCTGAACAATAAAATAATCCCTACTCAAGTTTGGAACTTTAATTGGAAAAACTCTTTAACACACAATCCATAACATAACACATATCTTTTGGGTCAGAAAAGGGGTGTGACGGCTCTAGTGACTCTACTAGGTCTATTCAAGAATTCGAGCTTGTACATTGACTTTATTTGGCTTTATTAATTTTTGTATATAACTGCGATCTATTTGGGCCTAATGTGCTACTTGCCTGCTCTTTACCGCTTTGATATTGTTGAATTGTATTATAAATTGTCTTCTTGCGCAACCCCTCTAAGTCTTCTGAATACAACCTCAGGAATCGCAAATACGCGCCCCATTCTTTTTTTAGATAAAGCCGGTGGGCCTAGGCTCCTAATGAAGGATTATTAGTCACCCATATTTAAGAACGGGGAGGGTCCGGTAGTTAAGCCGGATAAGTATTGCTCTCGGTACGCTACCCCTTCCCAATTCGAGTTGTCCGCTCCATTTATGGCCAGTCTAGACACACCTCATCCCCTAGGATTTCTTAAAACCTAGAAGAACAAGCCACATGCCTGGTTATCCCTAGTAGGATCGTTTTGTTGCATCATGTGCATTTGACTTAGCGATGCTCGGCACAGGGGTCGGGTCCGTATAAGACAGACATCCTTCTTGAGACCATCATGTTCACTTATGTACTACTTGCTGTATCATTTGGAAAGCTCGTTTGCATTTGTTGACCGACTTTAGAAAATTAGTTGAGCGAAAACAAGAAAAAAAAATCATTCCCCCAGTTTTGTACAAATAATTTATTCTTACTAAATAAAAAATAAAATAGAAATTATCTAGTCATAGTTCGAACTACGCAGGTCCGGTTCTCACAATTCCAATGGGGTACATAGGCAATCTTCATCGGGTTCGGCCCCCAATTTTGCAAGAGTTTTCAAAATCGATGTGTCCATAATATTTTCCAATTTCTTTTTGTTTAATAATAGTAGTAATTAATCGATAGTTTTGCTACTTTTTTGTATTTTTCATTATTTTTGTCTATGCGTCTGATCATGTTTTTCAATACAACCTCAAAACCTACTTCGGAACCGCCGAAGGGTTGTTTTCGTAAATATAGCTAATATTTTATTATTTTGCCCCTATATTGAATCATTTTTGCCGAAATAGCTTTAAAACCTTCCTTGAAAGTGCCGAAGGGCTATTTCCGTACAAAATGGTTACTTTGCTCATTTTTCACACCTTTTACCATTTTGTCTTTATATTTGACCATTTTTGCCGTGACAACCTTTCAACCTCTCTCGGAAGTGTCGAAGGGCTACTTTCGTAAAAATAGTCATTTTGTTTTTGCTATGTCGTCCCTTGTTTTCGGCCATTTTTGCCAAGTCAACCATATAACTTTTTTTTGAAGTACCAAATAGGTGTTTTTCGTAAAAAAATAAGTTTTTATTTATTTTTACCCGCTTATCCATGTGTCATGTTATTTTTACCGGGACAGCCTTAGTACTTTTTTTGGAGGTACTAAAGATCCATTTTTATAAAAATAACCATCTTGTCCCCTTCGTCACCTTTTATCATTTTGTCCTTTGTCCGGCCATTTTTGTCATGTATTGTTTCCTCGGCGAGATAGCGGAGTAATCCTTCTAGAGTCTAGCCTTCCTCCCATGAGAGGCTTGTCTGTTGTCTTATCCAAAAGTCTGCTTGGTGTCATTTCTTTGGGTTTGAGTAAGGAAAGATCAAGGATTATTTGAAAAACTTGGTAAACATTCTGGAGATTGAGCCCAAACAAGAACTCATCTAGGCTTTGGTTTATTTTTGGGATCCGAAGAATAATGTGTTTCATCTCAATGGGTTTGAAATGACTCCTGCCTTGGAGGAATTCACTGAATATAAAGATCTGGGGCATAAGAGTCAAACAAAGCGACTTTTGGCTCCTAGGGATGTCACTGCTACCATGTTCCTTGAGCAGATGTGGATCAGCCACATCGAGATAGCACATGTGGCGCAAGGGCAGGTCTGCCTAGATTTCTTGTATGACAGGTACGGGCATGAAGGGGGGTTCTCAGAATATGGGAAGAAGCTGATTAACAAACAGAACCAACACACATGGCGAGGACATGGACGGAAAACATTCATTGTAGCTTTCTTGGGGTACATGGTCTTCTCGATAGAGGATTAGAAGATCAACATTCAATTATCTGGGGTAGTCACTGACATGATGAAAAGAAATTATTCTTCCATTCTTCCTATAGTGTTAGCAGATATCTTTCGTGCATTGACCAGGTTCTGGGAAGGGAAAGGTTTCTTTAAGGTTGCAACCTCCTGCTCCAGATGTGGTTCATGGACCATCTTTTCCATCGTCCTTCTCAGGTAAACCACAATACTTGTTGGGGTAATCATGTTCGGCAGTATAATGCTAGATTGAAGAGTGAGCTGGAGATTCGCAGTTTTCCAGAAAATGTCTAAGACTGGAAGGAGTATCTTCATTCCTTAATAGATGATCAGATTACATGGAATTATCCTTGATTCACCGCAGAATATGTCATCTATAAGTCATCTTGCCATCCGTTTCTGATCTTGATGGGGCTTCGGGGTTATCAGCCATGTGCTTCTATGACAGTTCTACGTCAGTTGGGTCACAAAGAAATAGTGCCCCCGGTAGAGTCTATGGAAATCTTTATCTGGGATGCAAAATCAGAGGATCCCATTCGTGAAGCTTATGCTCAACGTGTTTGGAATGGAACTAAGATACTCGAGCGTGGCACCATGGTGGCAGATCGAGAACAGGGTGAGTTGGATACTTCTTATATTAAGTGGTTCTATAATCAAGATGCTCTAAAAGATAGACCGGGGACAGTCATAAAGAGCACCACAGAGTGGGAGGTTAAGATTTGAAACAGAGTTGGGCTCGTTGCGGAAGAGATGAAAAGGGATTATGAATCTGCCTTTGGAGCACTGCCGGAAGAGCTCGGCATCGCTAAAATAGACAGGGATCTGCTGTATGATGCTTTTAAGGAAGAGAAAGCTCAGTGGGCACGAGAGAAGCAAGCACTCAAAGCCCAAATTCGAAAGAAGAACATAGTCACAACCGCTCAGCAACAAGAACAGAGAGAAGCCCAGTTCAGGGTAGTCTTTGATCATGACCGCATGAGTTACGCTCCACTAATCCAAGGTCTAAGGGATTAGTTAGAGGGAGTTGAATCAAGTAAGGAGCTCCTGATCGCCAAGTTTGAAATAGAAAGACACCACTACCAAAAGGTGATCAATCGGTTGGAGGGGGAGTCACTGGAAACTCGGCGCCAGAGAGATATGGCCTTGGAGCGCGAGCATGATGCGCTGGATCTAGCTGCGACCCATGGTCAGTGAAATTAAGAGTTGCATTTGGCTCAAGAACACATTAAGGGAAAAATCCTCGAGGTAGTCACATATACCTCCCGAGCTTGCTCGAGTTGCCAGGGAATGACGCCCGAGCAATTTGCAGAAGTATCATTGAACATCGCCCGTCACATATCTACAGATTTAGAAAGGATATACCGCGATGTTGGGGGTCAGCCGCAGGAACAAGCTCCATGAATACAGTTATGCTGGTGGATTCTCCTGTAGAATATTGGATCTTCTTTTAGCTGGCAGTCCACTTTGACTGTTCCTTTGTGGTCTTTGAGTCTGTAAGAGTCTTTTGGTATTTTGAGTCTTGTTGGTTTGCCTTTTGTCCTAAAAAGTTTGTTTGAGTCAAGTCTGGTCTTGTTTAAATATTTATCTTTATTCAATTCTTGTTTTTGAGTCTTGTATAAAAAGAAATTGAAAATCAATGAAAATGATTTTATTTTAGAAAAATTTAAAAATGAACCAAAAAGATGTTGTTTTGTTGTGTGTGTGTGTGTGTGTATATATATATATATATATATATATATATATATATAACAAATGGTCATGTCCCTGAACTACGTAATGATCTGATTCATGTGGCGATATGATACGTAGGCAACCCCCAAAAGGTTCGATCGAATATTATTCAACGACTCTAAAATGAGGGATAAAATTGAGGCAAGTCAATAGAAAAGCAAAAAACAAAAAGAGAGAAGAGAATAAGATCATCAGTAAGCATCATTCTTATAAGCCGGAATTAAACATGAAGCCTTCCAAAAGCATGTTAGAAATGATGACAATGTTTGGAACGTGGCATATTATGTGTGATTCATATATGTAAAATGCTTAATCCTAACACGTTTGTTGTCTCTTATATCTAGTAAGTTTAAAGTGGTTGGTTTGTGGTGAAACTGGCAACACATCATTACTTTACCAGATCTAAGGGAAAGGTAGCAATGACTAACAATGATGAAATCAAGCTGGTCGGTGACGACCCCCAGGGTTAGCTAGTTGAGCAAGAGTCAAATGAAGTAGGAAGATTGAAACAACTGTCTGATGTGTATCAGGCTTGGGTCTCCAGTCAGCCTCCACATCAGGGTCCCTCAGAAGGAAATTCCACTGTACCCCCGGCTACTCAACCACCGCTCCATGCAACGAACGATCACATTTTTCTACCATGGTATGTGCCAAAATACGGCTTTCATGCCGCCCCTGGTACTTCTAATGTGCGACCTCCAGCCGTACCGGTCAGGAACACCCCTCTTGTTGTGTCTGGCGCGCCGGTATATAGAATCCCACCACCACCTCCTGTGACAAGGCAAAAAATGAGCCATCATCTCATGGTTATGATGGCCAATACTACTCTCCAAATATGGCTTTCAGGGTCTCGTCTCCACACAATCAAACTCCTCAGTACGAGTCACCAGTGGAAAATGAAAGCCTTCCAAGACGGTTGAGCCAGATGAGATGGCCATGAAAATGGAAAGTCTTGAACAGAACATAAAGAACATACAGGGACTAGGTGGTCATAAAAGTGTTTCATTCAGTGATTTATGCATGTTCCGTCACATCTATTTTCCACCAGGGTTCAAGACCCCAAAATTTGAGAAATATGACGGACACGGCGACCCTATCGCCCACTTGAAAAGGTACTGCAACCAGCTGAGGGGTGCACGTGGAAAAGAAGAATTGTTGATGTCTTATTTTGGGGAAAGTCTTGTGGGGATAGTTCCTAATAGTTCATTGACCAAGATAACTCCCAATGGCATGTCTAGGATGACATGGCCCAGGCCTTCATCAAACAATCCCAGTACAACATAGATATTGCACCAGATCGCAACTCCCTGTCCAATATGAAGAAAAAGCCGACTGAAAGCTTCAGGGAATATGCCATCAAGTGGAGGGAACAAGCGGCTAGAGTTAAGACACCCATGGATTACCACGAGTTGATCACTATTTTTTCGGAGGCTCAAGAGCCTGATTACTATCAGAACATGATGTCCGCGATGGGTAGAACTTTTAAAGAAGCAATCAAATAGGGTAGATGATCGAAAATGGCCTCAAGACTGGCAGATTTGTAAGTCAAGCTGCTCTCAAAACCACCACCCAAGCAATCCAAAACGGGTCGGGAGGTTTGGCAAATAAAAAAAAGAGGGATGAAGGGTCCATGATGACTTCGGGATCCAGAGATGTTCAAAGAGGGGCATCGCACCGTTATGTGCAAGTTCAGCAGGGGAAATCCTGCTACCCTCAACATTATTTTCCCCCGCCAATTCCTCAATACTCAGTGGGACCACCACAGTATACAGTAGTCACTGCTCAATCCTATGCTCGACCTCCCAATCAGCAAGTGCGGGCACCAGCTCCAATCATCCCCCAACCTCAGTAGCAAATTTTTCGGGCACCCTACAATGCTCGTCCCAAGCAGGATTATGGTCGATAGCAGAGGCTGGCGAAAAAATTCACTCCATTGGTTGAATCATACTCTAGTCTATTCCAGAAGATGAAGCAAATAGGTGTGATTGGACCCATTGCTCCCCACCATATGCATCCCGATTCACATGAATTTCAAGTAAATGCTAGATGTGAATATCATTCAAGTGCCTCGTGGTATAGCACTAATGACTGTTGGACTCTGAAAAGAACCTTAGAAAGACTCATTGGTGAAAAACTTATTGTAGTGATGAATTGAGAGGACCCTTCTAATATGACAAATAACCCGTTAACAACACACAATTATGTTCATTTTGTAGGAATGATTGGCCGAGATCAAGAATACAAGCCGGTCGGTCGATTAGAAATGACAGTGGGAGCAATTCAAGAAGGAACATGTCTGGAAGTAAGTCCAAGCCGAGATGTGACATTGATTATGAAAGGCACCTAGAGCTCAGAGAAGGCAACTTTATTTATTCCGAAAATCTCGAGGTTGGAAGTTCGCTCTAATGTTCCAAGCCCAAAGTTGTATGTCCCTGGAGGTCACCCCATCACAAGGCAGAATCAGAGCGGTACGAAGGGTATAATAGAGCAAATCATAATCAAACCTGTCGTGCAACCCCTTATGACATACATGAAAACCATTCCTTGGAACTATAACAAATTTGTGATGACCTACAAAGTCAAGGAAATCATAGAGAAAGTGGGGGGAAACTGGAGGTTTGACTCGATCGGGAGGTGTTACTCTCCAGAAGAGTTGAGGAAGGCCATGAAAATCAGAGAAGGCCAATTGCCAATAAAAAACCAGTCACTGAAGAAGAGGCGGAAGAGCTTTTGAAAAAGATGAAAGTTCAGGATTACTTAATCATTGACCAGCTGAGAAAGACTCTTACCCAGATCTCTCTACTATCTCTACTCATACATTCAAAAGAGAATGCTCGTGTACTAATCAAGATCCTGAACGAGGCGCATGTCTCACAGAAGACCACAGTGAATCAGTTAGAAAAGATGGCCAACAGATTTTTTGAGGTGAACAGAATCACCTTTACTGATGATGAGCTCCCCGAAGAAGGATCGGGCACAATAAGGCTTTACACCTGACTGTTAAATGTGAGGGGCACTACGTAAAGCGAGTCATGGTTGATGGGGTCTCGAGCGTAGATGTATGTCCTCTCTCCACCTTGCAAAGCATGAAGATCAATACAGACAGAATCTGACCCAACAATGTATGCATCTGGCCTTTTGATGGCTCGGCGAGAGATACCATCGGGGAGATCAACCTCACTATGACGATTGGGCCGGTTGACTTTGAAATTGTCTTCCAAGTAGTGGACATGGAAACTTCTTATAACTTTCTTCTTGGAAGGCCATGGATCCATACGGCTTGAGCTGTGCCATACACCTTGCATCAGATGCTCAAATTCGAACATGACAGACAAAAAATTATTGTTCACGGAGAAGACAAGTCTTCCATTTATAAAGACCTATTAATCCCCTATATTGAGGCCAAGGAAGGGTGTGAGTCCATTGTCTATCAGGCTTTTGAAGTGGTTGTTGGCACCATGTTGAGGAAGGAAAGCCCATTCTGCATCCTCATCTTTCTGCCACATCTATAAAGGTGGCTGCACTTATGCTGAGACAAGGTTATGAGCCAGGAAAAGGCTTGGGGACATCATTGCAAGGAATTTCAGTGCCCATTTTTCCGTTCAGTAACCAAGGTACTTTTGGTTTAGGCTTCAGGCCAACACAAGCAGACGAAGACAAAGCCGAACACCGCAAAAAGCATAGATGGGTCTTGTAACAACCTATACCTCATATTTTCTATACTTTTGCCAAGCCACGACTCCAAGAGGGTTAAAATTCCTCGGTGCAAGCGAACATTGATGAAATTTTCCATGGCCTCAGTATCACGACCCTAAACCCGGACCCGGTCGTGATGGCGCCTCTCGCGAAGACAAGGCCAGCCTACACATTCCCATTTCAATTTAAAGCAATTTAAAATAATAAGCATTAAATCTTAAACATCATAATAATAATCTCAAAATGATAAGCAGTGAATATTACGGTTTGCGGAAATAATACCCAACACAACCCGATACCGGGGTGTTACCAGTCATGAGCATCTATCAATATACTACAAGTCTGAAATGTCTACAAAGCTATTGCAGAATAACTGAAGGAGAAAGAAGTGAGATAAAGGGGGAGAAGCACGGGACTGCGGACGCCAAGCAGCTGCCTCGTGAACTCCGAAGTCTGCTGGGAGCTCTCAACTCTCGCTAGCAGGATCAGCAACGCCTGAATCTACACACAGGGTGCAGGGAGTAAAGTGAGTACTCTAGCTAAGTGAGTAATAATCATAAATAAAGACTGAGAGCAAGAAATCACGTGAGGCACATTATAGGCTATAAGGAAGCAGTAAAATCCAGTAAAAACAGTAAATCAGTAAAGATATGTAAAATCATTTTAGTTTAGTTTAAACTTTATGAAATTCCTTTTTAACAATTAAGCAAGTAAAGGATAGGCAATGAGGAAAGATAAACACGTAAAGGATCGGCCCTCAAGCACAGTGTCAACAAATCTACCCCTCGGGCAATATCTCAGAAACAATACCAGCCCCTAGGGCTATATCTCACATCACAATGGGTACCCGCGCTCACTGGAGGTGTGCAGACTCTTGGAGGGGCCCCTTACGGCCCATGCGCAATATCAAGCCATCTCGTGGCATCATCACTAGGCTCTCGGCCTCATATCAACAAGCCACCTTGTGGCGTACAAATCTCAGGCCCTCAGCCTCATAATCATAGTCATGTGTTTCCTCACGACATAGGCCCTCGGCCTAACTCAGTCAGAATCTCACAAGCCACTCGGGCAACAGTAAAACATGGTGCTCAGCCCAAAATATGATTTAAAATATTATGTAAGTGTTAAAGTAGAGTAAACATGGCTGAGTTATGAAAAACAATAGAATCTAGCATGACTGAGTTTAATTATAAAGTCAAAACAGTGAGGAAATATCAACAAAAATCCATTAAGGGTTCAGATAGTTGGCACGAGGCCCAAACATGGCATTCATCCCAAAACATGATGGTAGCAAATAGTTTTTAGTCAAATACGCGGTAATATTCATTTGGGACGGACTAAGTCACAATCCCCAACAGTGCACTACCCCACGCTCGTCATCTAGCGTGTGCATCACCTCAATATAGCACAACGATGTACAATCCGGGGTTCATACCCTCAGGACCTCATTTACAATCATTACTCACCTCTACCCGGTCCAAATCTTTAGCTCGCGATGCCTTTGCCCCTCGAATCGGCTTCCGGATGCTCCAAATCTAACAAAAATCAGTGCAAATCCATCAAAATATGCTAAGGGAACAAAGCCCACTCGAAAGAAATCAAATTATAACACAAATCCCGAAATTGGCCAAACCCAACCCCTGGGCCCACGTCTCGGATTCCGATAAAATTTACATCAATGGACTCCTTATCACTCCCCGAGTTCATTCATACCAAAAGCATCAAAATCCAACCACAAACGTCCCCTCAAATACCAATTTCTAGGTCTCCAATTTCAAGTCCTAGCTCTTTAATTTTAGGCTTAATTTCCATGATTAATTAGGTGGAATTCACATTAGAATCGAGTATTAAGTCCATGAATCTTACCTCCAAGTGTTTTCCCTTGAATCCCTCTTCAATCCTCTTCAAAAAGCTCCAAAATCACTCAAAAATGGTGGAAATAAACCCTAAAATCGCGGACAAGATGACTATTTAAACATTCTGCCCAGGCCTCAATTCCTTCTCCGCGAACGCGGTCAACACCTCGCGTTCGCGAAGCACAATCCAACTTTGACCAAAAATCCTCTTACGCGAACGCGACATGCCCATCGCGAGCGCGATGGTTCCTCAGACTAACTCTTCGCAAACGCACTCCCTCTCTCGCGAACGCGATGAACAACTCGATCTCAAACCCAGCTGACCAATTTTCCCTACGCGAACGCGACTCCACCTCGCGAATGCGATGAATCACCTCCCAGCTGTCGCGCCCCCTTTTTCTCGCGAAATCGGGTTTATGACATTTGGGAGGACAACTCGTTCCCTTTTGGGAATTGGGTTTAATGGAATTGAAGAGTCGCCACCTAATGATTTAAGTGCATTAGGACACTAAGAGAGGTTTAAGTTGGATAACCAGAGATAGGTAAGGGCTTGAAATTTTCCAAGGGGAAGGTGTTAGGCACCCCTCAGAATCCACTAGTATGGTTCCCGGCCAAGCTATTGTTGTGACTTAAGTACAAATAACACATATGCAAGTAGGACTTCAAATAAGAGGGGATTTTCACATAAAGGTTAGAAATAAACAAAGTCAAAAAACATTAAAGAGAGTTGATTTAGAAGAAACATTTAAAAGATTTAAAAGAAACAAAGAAACAAAGGAAAGGGGGTCCTAGGTTTATTAATAATATGGATCACCCCACACAATATCCGGTAATCACTCATACGCGTGATGTTATCGCGTGGTCATCATATCCATATCTACCCTTTCCCACCCCTTTAAGGTATTAAAGCGCGAAATGGTCTCGTTTACTTATTGCATGCTATTACCCGCTTCAATCCTATCAGTCCCAGAGGTACTTGGGACTACTAATCCTAAAGGGAGGGGTCATTGGGCTCATTTGTGGTTTCAAAAGGTAAAAATACTAAGGCGACAAACAAAACACATATACCAAGTTTGGGGAAGCATATGAACAAATAAAAGGCTCAGACAGACCTTCTTTAAACCAAAGAAGCACATAGTTAAGCATGTCTTGCACGTACTGTTTTAAGGTCTAATTAAAATTTAAAGAGGTTGTGGCAGAATGATTTATTACATAATTCAGATAAGAAGCCCGAATCAGGCCTGCCTGCTGGTTGTAGCTAATACCATATGATTCAGTTTATAAGCTTTTATCCTATAGTTTGCCTAAGTGTGGGACAAAAGTTCCTATAGGCATGATATCTACTGATTTCAGAAAAGAATGAAGTAGGTTGAATACATACTGATTAAGAGGGGTTATCAAATTATTAAAGAAAAGCAAAGTTTAGCAAAAGTTACAGGTTCTGCAAACATTATTACTGGTTTTAGACTCATAAGCGAGCAGAAACGTTTCATACTTGGTTGATAATTCCTATAGGCATGCTTTCTATGCGTTGTTGATTTTAAACACATATATAGACATGAAAAAAAGAAGAAAACCTACAACATGATATCTAGGTGTTGCATTTTATTACGAACGTGACATCTGATTGCATTTGGTTATTAAGACCTATAAGCATGTTTGCCTAATGAGGAATGGATATGCAAGAATCAGAAAGGACCTATAGGCATATTTTCTACGTGCAGAAATCCTATAGACATGGCATCTATATGTGAACCTGCTGAAATTAGAAATCCTATAGACATGGTATCTATATGAGAACATGCTAAAATTAAAAATCCTATAGGCATGGTATCTATATGAGAACATGCTGAAATTAGAAATCATATAGGCAGGTTATCTACCCCTTTTGCATACATGATTACCCTCCCCTTTTTCACTAGCCATCCCCAAGAGTTCATTACAAGTTATTACATCCCAGAATGAAATAAGAAAAGAAAAAATACATCAGAAGTTAAAAGTACAACCAAGGAGAGCCTAATTCAGACTCCATGTCTGAAATATGAGATGAACCAACTCCAAGAGATCATGATCCAAAGGCTTTCGCTCATTTGGATGTGTCCCTATGAGCCTCAAATGGACTCCGGGCAGTGCTTCACACCCAAATGCATTACAAATTAAACATAGTGCAGTGCGGAAAGGCCAACCCTCAAGTGTCCAAGTTTAGAGGGAACTCAAAGTCCCAAGGCAAGGCTCACAGGAGGGGGGCAGAACTTAGAGACTAAGAGAGAGTGCAAGTGAAGGATTCTGAAAGGAGAAAGGGAAAAGGGAAATAGTTCACATATAGGGGTATAGGGAGTGGGGAGTTGTAAGAGGCAAAGGGCAGGCTGATGGGTATAACCAACAATAGGAGATGTTGGCACACCCCTAAGCCTATTTAGAACACATTGTTTGGAGGTTAGGATCCTTTAAGGATCAAGTTCAATCCGTAGACAATAACTTGCATATTACCATGTTTTAAACTGTAACTCACAGCACATAAGGGGGATAGGGACAAGGGTTCATGGCAGAAATAAACAGAAAGGAATCAACATGCTAGTTTAAATATTTAACTTTGCAGAAGTAGTAAAGTAGGCAGGGATGCAGAAAGCTGTAAATAAACACATTGTGATGATGCTGAAACTTAAATTAGGACATACCAGTTTCGAAGAGACAAATAAAGAGAAAGCAGTAGTCTTGTAAAAGCCACAGTGCAGAGAAGAAGCAAGAATACTATTATATGTATGTATGAGTTCAGAAGAGGTTCTGAATTGCAAAGTCTGTCATGTAGGATTGTTAATCGTGTGCTGTGTGTTAAAGAGTCGTGTATTTATAGTGTGAAAGTCATGAGAAAATAAGGTAAAAAAATAGTTGAAGAACTAATTGTCAATCAATTACACAAGACTCCCTTTAATTAAGGGATTCAGATTCAAACGAGTATAAACAAATTTAGGAAAGAAATTAATCAAACACTTCGTGCAAAGTAGGCAATTAGGGGTGAGTACATAAAAGTTATTCATGGACAGGGTTTTAACAATACACGGTTTGTGAAAATAAGGTAAGAAAATCAATTAAAAACCAGTAAATCAAAGGGTCTGAGATTTTGTATGAGTGAACCGGGTCAGAAAGATGGAAAAGGTTTTAACTTAAGGGAAATCAGCAAACATTGGAAGGGGAATCAATCAGACCTATTTAGAAGGGATTTTGAATTAGTCACAAGTAGCCTTTTTAAAGAAAGATCATCATATTTAAAGAGCATACAAACACGTTAAGCATGAAAGAAACTTGTCATGCTATTGTAAAATCAGCAGAAACTCTAGTGTAGGAGAGTTTCAGCAAAAGGTCAGAATCATATGAAAATAAGGAAGTCCAAACTCATTCAGAGACTCAAAGTCAATCTGAAAGAATTAGGGGTTTTGAAATAAAACCTTAGTTCGAGCAAACCATAAAGCAAAGATGAGAGGGCAGGTAATTGAATCGAAATCATGTTTAGATGTTTCAGAAAAGAACATGCTTCTTCAGCAACAAAACTCATGAGAAAACATGATAGCAAAGTAACATGCAATCAAAGTAGAAGCATTCAAGGAAACTAATGGCAAATACTGATAGGAACAGTAGAAAAAGCATGCTTAAGAGGTTTTCTAGAAGAAACTTAAACAGGGCTCAGTAGAAGGAAAACAAAGAAACATAAAAACTTAGTAGGAAAATACAGTAGAAGAACACAAGAACACTGGAAAAGTATAGCAGAAAAGCATATAAGAAAACACAATAAGATAAACATATAAGAACATGCTAAACAAATACAGTAGAAAAGTCTACGAGACCATAGTATAAGAAAACACAGTAAAAGAAGCATACAAGAGATGATACAAGAACACAGTAGAGGGAAACACACGAATAACAAAGAAAATCATAAAAACACTTAAACATTTTTAGAAAACCCTAGATCGGAAAAGAAGGGTTTTGAAAGTAATTTTTGAAAGAAAAGTTAGGGAAATCATTTGAAAACTCAAGGAAAGCATAAATACTCAAAGGATCTAAAGAAATCAGAGAAAACCTCGAAGAGTTAGGGTTTTAGAAGAACCCTAGAGATGAGAAAGGCTTTGAAAGGTCACCGATCTGAGTCGGAGAGGTCAAAAATCAGACTCGAGCAACCTTGATACGCTGGAGCAAGGCCGGAATGACTGGAGAACCTTGAATCGATAGAGGTCTGGGTTTGAACCTTCAAGGTCAGGCCTTGAATCTTCAGAAATTAGGCATATAGGAGCAATAGGAGGTGAGTATAGGACTCTCACAGCCTTGGAAGCCATAGATTCCAACGGCTTTCAGGGCGAAGGTGGTAGGAGACGATTAGGGCTTTGAGAATATTCGAGAGAGTCTGAGAGAGAGTGGAGTGTTTAGAGGCGGCTGATAGATGAGAAGTGAGGAGATTAGGGTAGTCGTTTGGATTAAAAAAGGAAAGAACGAATAGGGGCGGGTTTGAATTGTAATTGAGTTGAGGAATTGGGTTTAATTGAATGCCAAATCTGGCTAGAATCGAAATAAACACAGGCTAGCATTTAATTAGCCACTTTTCCTTATTTATTTTATTAAAAAAGGCAAAATACTTTCTATAAACAAATTAAAGGTTCTAAAATAACTAATAACATATAAATATTTAATTAAAAATGTTGGAGTCAATTTTATGACTATAAATACAATCAAATCTTAAAATAGGCTAACATTGCAATTATGTGCAATTTAGCTTTAAAATACTACATAAATTTGTAAAAAATGTGCAAAAATTACCTTACCTATATTTTGGTATAAGTATAAGAAAAAAATTAATTAATCACCAAAAATTTATAATTTGAGGAATAATTATTGGTTTTTGTACTGCTAAAATAGGGCAATAAATTGATTTAAAAATCTTTTAAAAATTAGAAAAAATACTACAACATTTGGACACACTTATATATGCATACCTATGCTATTTTGGAAGCATTTTGCATATAAAAAATATACAGGAAAAAATGGGTATCAACAGCTGCCCCTCTTTACCCGGGAAGGATGAAAGAGTTGTCGGGTAAAGATACGATGGCCAATTTTGACCGAGTGAAATGGTTTGAAGAGGTTGACCGTGCTCTGGTTCTAGAGCTTCCTACATATCCCTGGTCTTACAGGAATCAGGCCATATGTAGTTCAGGATCCGTCGGCGGAATAAACTGATGGAGGTTTTTTTCAAGAACGAACGCAATATTCAGGCTGGGATTGAGTGGTCAAGGTTTGGTAGGGCTGCGGGAACTGGAGCGGAATGCTCCTGCCGAGATGGCCATTGCTCGCCGGTTTTCCTACAAATAAGCAATACAAGTGTATATTGTGCATAAATTTAAATATGATGCAATTTCCCGTCGGACCATGAATATTGTCCTTGGACGGTTAGGATAATGTCCTCAGACCATGACGTCCTGGGCCATGAAGCGTATAATAAAGGATTCGCAGGCCATGAAATGATGCTCTCAAGCTATGAGAATGATACCTCCGAACTATGATGCCTTTGAATAATGATATGCAACAGATTAAAAGGGCTCCTCAGGCCATGGCATGGCGTTCTTGGGCTATGAAAATGGTGCCTCTGAACAATGACGCCTTTGGATAAGTTGGCGATCTTTCAACCCATGAGATGCAGTATTTGGCGATCTTTCAGCCCATGCAATACAGAAGGTGGCGATCTTTCAGCCGATGCAGATGTAAATAAAGTGGCGATCTTTCAGCCATGCAGATGTAAATAAAGGTGGCGATCTTTCAGCCATACAGAATGTAAATGAAGGTGGCGATCTTTCAGCCATGCAGGATGTAAATAAAGGTAGAGATCTTTCAGTCGATGCAGGTAAATAAAGTGGCAATTTTTTAGCCATGCAAGATGTAAATGAAGGTGGCGATCTTTCAGCCATGCAGGATGTAAATAAAGTGGCGATATTTCAGCCGATGCAGGTAAATAAAGTGCCGATTTTTCAACCATGCAAGATGTAAATAAAGTTGGTGATGTTTTAACCATGCAGATGGAGGTAAAACGGCGATCTTTCAGCCGATGCAAAAAGTAAATAAAGGTGGCGATCTTTCAGCCATGCAGGATGTAAATAAAGGTGGCGATCTTTTATCCATGCAGGATGTAAATAAAGTGGCGATATTTTCAGCCGATGCAGGTAAATAAAGTGGCAATTTTTCAACCATGCAAGATGTAAATGAAAGTGGCGATGTTTCAGCCATGCAGATGGAGACAGAGCTTAGTCTCGGAAGGCAGAATGGTAGCCTTATGCAATGCAAAAATGCAGATGGAGACAAAGCTTAGTCTCGAAAGGTTTAATGGTAGCCTTATGCAATGCAGAAATGCAGATGGAGACAGAGCTTAGTCTCGAAAGGCAGAATGGTAGCCTTATGCAATGCAGGAATGCAGATGGAGACAATGCTTAGTCTCGGAAGGCAGAATGGTAGCCTTATGCAATGCAAGAATGCATATGGAGATAGAGCTTAGTCTCGGAAGGCAGAATGGTAGCCATATGCAATGCAGAAATGCAGATGGAGACAGAGCTTAGTCTCGAAAGGCAGAATGGTAGCCTTATGCAATGCAGGAATGCAGATGGAGATAGAGCTTAGACTCAGAAGGCAGAATCGTAGCCTTATGCAATGCAGGAATGCAGATGGAGACAGTGCTTAGTCTCGAAAGGCAGAATGGTAGCCCTATGCAATGTAGAGAAAAAAAGGCGCATAGTAATAAAATTTCTTAGCTGATAGCTGATAGCTTATTGTGCTATTGTGGCTGCTGGGGATATTGTATGCGGATAGCAACTGTGAATAGGTATGATGGTTCTGAGAGTTGCATTCCTGAACAGTATAATACATTCTATGACTTTGCGACTTGGGTGCTTGCATCCAAAGAAAAATCGTGAGTTTTGTAAAGGGGAGAGGTTAGTTCGTGTCCCCGCCGACTTTGCTTGACCGGGTTGGCCCTATTTTGGTGATATTGTGCGCATCATTGGGGTAGCGTTGCTAAACAGAGCAATTTTGATAACAGACAAGCATGAGTTTGTAAACAATATGGCATGAGTATATATTTAAGAAATAGTTTTAGACAAACCGACGACTATGACGTGGTTCAAGACATTGCAACCTCTCTCGCTTCGGAATTTTGAGGGTCCTCCTCAAAATTCTGCCCCAGTTTATTAGGTTGCTTGCGATGATCGGCTAAAGTTACTTCGGAATTTTTAGGGTCCTCCTCAAAATTCTACCCTAGTTTCCTATTGCGGGGGGGGGGGGGGGTAGGGTATAAAGTTTAAA
>NW_017671831.1:0-93318 GCF_001879085.1 Nicotiana attenuata | reverse complement strand
GGGGGGGAATGAAAATTTTATTGAATTCTGACTGAACCCATAAGGTTGCCTACGTATCCCCTCTTATACGGGAATCAGGTCAAATGTAGTTCAATACATCATATAGGAAAACATATGATTACACATAGTAGCGCTTGACTCCATCTGAATTGATTGGTTTTGGCCAAACTTCTCCATCCATTTCTACAAGTATAAGGGCGCCAAGGGCGCCTCCTGTTAGAACCCGATGAACCATGTATGGACCTTGCCAATTGGGAGAGAATTTCCTTTTGGCCTCATCTTGATACGGGAAAATTTTCTTTAACACCAGCTGCCCCGGTGTGAACCGTATTGGCTTGACTCTCTTGTTGAAGGCTCTGGACATTCTGTTCTGATAAAGCTGACCGTGGAAAACTACATTCATTCTCTTCCTATCTATAAGAGCCAACTGCTCGTAGCGGCTTCTGACCCATTCTGCGTGGTCGAGCTCAGTTTCTTGTATGATCCTTAAGGAAAGAATTTCTACTTCGGCGGGAATGACTGCCTCTGTACCATAAACCAACATATAGGGAGTCGCCCCAGTTGATGTGCGGACTGTGGTGCGATACCCCAATAGAGAGAATGATAGCTTTTCGTGCCATTGCCTATGCTTCTCTATCATTTTCCTCAATATCCTCTTAATGTTTTTGTTGGCGGCTTCTACGGCTCCATTCATCTGGGGCCTGTAGGCTGTGGAATTCTTGTGCCTGATCTTGAAAGTTTCACACATAGCTTTCGTTAAGTCACTGTTGAGGTTGGAGCCATTATCAGTAATGATTGACTCCGGGATCCCGAACCGACAAACAAAACGGTCGCGGACAAAGTCTGCCATGACTTTCTTAGTCACTCCTTTGTAAGACGCTGCTTCGACCCATTTGGTAAAATAGTCGATTGCCACTAGGATGAATCTGTGCCCGTTGGAAGCGGCAGGTTCAATTGGTCCAATGACATCCATTCCTCGAGCGACGAACGGCCATGGTGAGCTTGTTGCATTAAGCTCATTTGGAGGTACCTTTATCATGTCTGCATGTATCTGGCAGCGATGGCACTTTCGGACATACTGGATGCAGTGCGTTTCCATGGTCATCCAAAAGTAAAAAGCACGGAGTATCTTCTTGGCTAAGACAAAGCCGTTCATATATTGATCACAGGTCCCGGCATGAATTTCCTCTAGCAGTTTAGATGCTTCCTTTGCGTCGACACACCTTAGTAATCCCAAATCCGGAGTCCTCCTATACAGGATTCCTCCACTGTGAAAGAAATTGTTGGACAATCTTCGAAGTGTGTGCTTCTGAGTGGTGTTTGCAAGCTCTGGGTACTCTCCTTTTGCCAAATATTCCTTGATATCGTGAAACCAAGGTTTTCCATCGTTAAACATCTTGAAGATCGGCTCACAGATAACTGTAGATTGTGCTATGAATCGGCTGATGTAGTTAAGTCTCCCTAAGAAACTCATTACATCCTTCTTGTTCCTTGGCGGTGGCAATTCTTGAATGGCTTTGATCTTTGATGGATCCAGCTCTATTCCCTGGCGACTCACAATAAACCCAAGCAATTTTCCAGCTGGAACCCCGAATGCACATTTTGCAGGATTCAGTTTCAGGTTGTACCTTCTTAGTCTATTGAAGAACTTCCTCAGATCTTCCATGTGATCAATGGCTTTCTTGGACTTGATGATGAAATCATCTACATATACTTCGATCTCCTTGTGTATCATATCATGGAAAATGGTAGTCATGGCCCTCATATAGGTGGCCCCTGCATTCTTTAACCCAAACGACATCATCTTGTAGCGGTACATTCCCCACGGCGTAATGAAAGACGTTTTCTCAGCATCTTCTTCATCCATCCAGACCTGATGATACCTCGCAAAACAATCTACAAATGATTGCAACTCGTGCTTGGCGCAATTGTCAATCAGGATGTGTATGTTTGGCAGGGGGAAATCATCTTTTGGAGTGGCCCGGTTGAGATCCTGGTAGTCGACACAGACTCTAACCTTCCCGTCCTTCTTCGGTACTGCCACAATGTTGGCTAACCGCGTTGGATATTCCACTACCCTGAGAACCTCAGCTTTGACCTGCTTAGTGACTTCTTCCTTGATTTTCAAACTCATGTCTGGCTTCAACTTTCTGAGCTTCTGTTTTACTGGCGGACAGGCTGGATCGGTTGGCAATTTGTGAGCCACAATAGATGTACTCAGACCAGTCATGTCGTCGTACGAACAGGCGAATATGTCCTCATATTCTCTTAGAAACTCTGTGTATTCTTCCTTTTCGGATGGTGACAAATGAACGTTGATCCATGTTTCTTTAATATTTTCTGCATCTCCCAAGTTAACAATCTCAGTCTCGTCCAGGTTAGACTTAGGTCTGTTCTCAAAATTCACAACTTCTTTAACAGTCTCCTCCGGTATATCATCTTCCTCTGAATCTATGTCCTTTTGTTGCGTTGTCTTGTTGCATGTCACAGTCATTGGTTCATCAAGATAAGTAATAGTCATGCTGTATAAGTAAAGTAATGCGAGAAAATAATTAGAGTAAGATTTATAATAAAACTAAAATACTTGGATAAATTCCATAACTGTTTTTGAACATTGGAGCTCTTTCTTGCAAAAAATAAAAATGCGAAAGGAAAGTCAACTAGTAAAAACAAAATAGTGCATGATGCTTGTTCAGCCTTGCTACCCCGAGGCTCGCCGAGCTCTGGTGGTTCTGATAGTCCAGTTATTGAGGCATGCTCCTCTACTTACAGCCTGTATGGAAGGGCCTTCCTCCCCCTCCTCCTCGAAAACGACACAACAATCCATGTCATCGTCTTCTAGGAACAAATTCCTCACTGCTTCCAGTGCTTCCTCTTCTTCTGACCCGTAGATAACTTCGTCCAGTTGGAAAGTCTGCTCCAAACGGGGTATTGGCTGCGCCAAAGGATAGTAAGGACCGCGCCATGGTGGCGACCAGTGGTTGAATTCCTCCCAAGTATACTCATATCCCAATCCGAAGGTGGTGCCATGTTTCTTGAGCTTGATAGGCTTAGCGATTCCTTGGAGGTTCTTGCCAAGACCCCTGCCGGGTTCATTCCACCTCCAATTCAATATGCTTTCAATTTTGTTATCCCACCATTTGTCTTTGTCAACGGCGTTGACTCGCTCGATGTGGTGGTACGTTTCCCCACCTATCCTTCTTCTTCCTCCAATTGCTAGAATGGTCTGGCGACTGTATATGGGATTGCTACCGTCGTCGTGAATGATCACCTCTTGGTGATTCCACTCAAATTTCATTGCCTAATGTAGTATTGACGCTACGGCTCCAGCGGTATGAATCCATGGTCTTCCCAACAACACATTGTAAGATGATGGCACGTCTATCACTTGAAAATCAACATCAAACCAAGTAGGCCCCATTTACAAACACAAGCTAATTTCCCCAATAGTAGACCTTTGGGATCCGTCGAAAGCTTTGACGTTGATGGCCCCGTCCTTAATCTCATGCAACCCCTTTCCTAATGTCCTGAGTGTCACCAACAGGCAAATGTTGAGGCTGGATCCTCCGTCAATCAGGATTCTGGTGATAAAGTAATCTTCGCACTGCACGGTGATGTGCAATGCCTTGTTGTGACTCAACCCCTCTGGCGGTAACTCATCTTCGTGAAAAGTGATCTTGTGACTTTCCAATACCTGCCCTACCATGTTTGACATCTCTCCGCCAGTGATGTTACTTGGTACATATGCCTCACTCAGCACTCTTAACAAGGCATTTTTGTGTGCATCGGATCTTTGTAGCAGGGCAAGGATAGAAATCTGTGTCGGTGTTTTGTTCCACTAATCAATGACTGAGTATTCTTGGGCTTGTATCTTTCTCCAGAGATCATCGGGCCCGGTTTCAGTAATAGTTGGCTGACTGGAGGCCTGCTTGCTTGACTCAGCCAAATGCTCCGGGTTAAACCCTATCGGTTCTTGTCATACCCTGAGCCGCAACGTCTTCCCCGAACTTAACCTTCCTCTTTCTTCTGGCCTCGGCTGTGTAGTCCCAAGGTATGGCCTTTGTGTGGAATGGTGTTACGACCGACATTGCCACTGGAATTGGCGTGGCTATCTTTACTCCGATCGGAGCAAGCCCCTTAAGCGGTAAGACTGCAACTTCAAAGGGTGTAGGTGTGCTTGCTGGTGACATAAACTCAACCTCAATCGGCACTGGCATCTTTGCAGAGGATGGTGCTTCGAACTCGAGTGGCATGGACATGTTTACCTCGGCGTCCCCAGAAGGCTGAATCTGGACAACAATCGGATTAAGGGTGACTACTAGCTTCTTTGGATCGTCGCCCTCTGTGATTAAACCGATTGATCCCTTAGGGTCCCAGTCATTCTCTATCTCGATCATGTGAACACCTCCGCCCTTGTGGTCTGCCAGAAGGTTATTGCGGACATTCGGAGCAGGCTCCTTTGCTACAATGATCTTGTTATCAATCAAAGTTTAAATCTTATCCTTCAGAGAGCGGCATTCATCAATGGTATGTCCTTTCATGCCGGAATGGTATGCACAGGATTTGTTTGGATTGACCTACTGAGAAGGGTTTTTTGGGGTTATGGTAGGGATAGGGATGACATAGCTAGTAGCTTTTAGTCTTTCGTACAGCTGGTCAATTGGTTCAGCAATGGCGGTATACTGTTTAGGAAGTTTACGGTCAAAATTTGGTCGTGGTCTAGGGAAGTTTTGGCGTGGGGGAGGTGATTGATAGTGGGATGGTTGGGTGTTGTAGGCTTGGTAAACATGTGTCGGTTGAGAGTATTTAGGTGAAGTGGGCTGATATGCGGGAGGTGGAGCTGATTGATAAGTGGGTGGTGGAGTATGGTACGAGGGTGAGGGTGATTGGTAGTTTGGAGTAGGTTGATATGTGGGTGGAGGCATTGGATAGGTTTGGTATTTGATAGGGGATTTTGTCCTCTGTGCAACCATTACAGCACCTACGCCCCTTTTCTTGGATGTACCACCAGACTGTAAAGCCTTATTGGTAGCTTGCAAGGCTTCAAAGTTCGTAATCATACCACTCTTGATGCCTTCCTCGATCCTTTCTCCTAGCTTGATGATGTCAGAAAATTTGTGATTCTCGATCAGTATCAGCCTTTCATAATACTGTGGGTCTTGGGCCCGAACGAAGAATTTGTTCATTTTCTCTTCTTCCAAAGCAGGCCTAACTTTAGCAGCTTCTGATTTCCATCGAGTAGCATACTCATGGAAGGTCTCTGTGGGTTTCTTCTTCAAGTTTTGAATATAGAGCACATCTGGTGCATTCTCCGTGTTGAACCTGAATCTGTCCATAAAATCGGACGCCATGCTTACCCAGCTTGACCACATCTTCGAATTTTGGCTAATGTACCAAGATAAGACGTCTCCCTTCAAACTCCTCATGAAAAGCTTCATGCAGATTTTCTCGTCTCTTCCCACTCCAACCAACTTGTCACAGTATGTTCTCAAGTAGACCCTAGGATAACCTGTACCGTCAAACATCTCGAACTTGGGAGGTTTATACCCCTTGGGCAGTTCGACATCGGGCTGTTTGCATAGATCTTCATAGTTTAGTCCCTCAATTCCCTTACTACCTTCAACGCCTTGAATTCTGCTAGTCAACTTTTTAAGCTCTTCATCCAGATTTCTGATGAGCAAGTCCTTATCATTGGACTCGGGTGTGCTTGAGATGGGCTAGGTTGAGTGCGGCATAGTCTCCATGTAGATGGGGGTATTATGTTGGGTGTGGCAGTGGTCATTTGTGGAGTTCTGGAGTTCTGGGATGAGCAGTGGGGTTTTATTTGAGGTATGGCAAGTATTGCAGTAGTGGTGAGGAATGGGATGGTTTTGTTGGTTTGGGATATTTTTGTGGAGGTACAGGATTCTGAGTATTTGGGAAAGTAACCTCTGCAGTGGTGAGGGAAAATGACAGATTTGCCGAACTCCGGACTTGATCAAGTTCTTCCTGAAACTTCAACAGCTTTTGTTCTAGTTGCGATGCATTTTCCTTGGGGACCAGAGTACCATGAGCGACCTCTACCCGTTCAGCTGAGTTGTTCAAGTCTTCCATTTTTCCTTTGTTTTTGTGTCTGATAGGAGTGGGAGGAGGAGTAGGTGGAGGGCGCCTGGATCTCGTAAAATATGATGACGTTGCCAGAGCTCACGAACTAAACTTTGGGGAGAGGATTAAACAAAAAGTAAAAACAAAAGGTAAAGTCAGTAAGGATCATTAAGAAAAATGTTGCAATATTTAAAACACGTAGTGCTGAAATATAAAGCGCGTCCTAATTTCGGGGGACCTCGTTGTGCCCAAGGTAGGCCTAGCCAGATGTCCTTCTTTGTTTCCTTTAGCAGTCCGGCAGTCTTCGACCCTCTTCAGAATATTCTTTTCCAATTCCACCAGACCTCGTTCCAAACAGACTAATCGTTTGTTGGCCCTGACAACCATATCCTTCCATTCTTCAATTAGTTTTTTATTGGCTTCTTGTACTTCATGGTGCTCATTTTCGTATTCCCGAATCCTCTTGCGCGGTTGGTTGTACTTGACCTGTGCTTCAGCCTTTTCATCGATGATCCTGTGACCTCGAACAAACTCGGGTTGACCCAGACCATTGTGATTGTCCTCCAGCCAGCCTGAGTAGTGTAGGGTACAACCAGCATGGTATCGGTCTGGTTCGATGGTGTCCTTTCCCAAGACAATTTTGCAGTGCCACATATGCTGAGCCTGGCACCTGTACGAACTATCGTCATTCTGGAAGTCAGCTCGGAAGTGACTCATCTTGTCGACCCTTGGTATAACCTGCTTCCTACCAGCCTGTCTCATAACTCGGAGAGGGACATAAGGGTAGGTCCCCCTCAAACCGATCAGTATCAGAAATGGCGCATCCCTGGTTCGAACGATAAATTCTTCAGTAGGGAACCGCTCGAACATCCATTGTACCCGGTCTTCAGTCAGATTATCATAGAGTTCGACCCATTATCTAGCATTCTCCGGTTGGGCGAACATGTCGAGCATGTAATTCCTTCGCTTTGGGTGATGAAAGGCGATATGATCGTCCTAGTCCCTTTGATGGATTTCCTGTCGGTACTCACCCTTTTGGCGATGTTCCATAAACCAAAGTTGAACTAGAAGATTACAACCCTCGAAATGTTTGGCTCCCTGTTGACACCTTTCTAGGGCTCGGTATATCTCTGCAATGATAATTGGCATAAGACTGAACGGTTGTCCGTCAATTCCTTCCATTAGAGTTTTGGTGACCATAGCCAGCATGGTATGGATTCTTGCTTTCTTCATTGGAAACACTATCATCCCCAAGAAACAGAAAATGAAGACAAAGACCCTTCGATGAATATGCCCCAATGATGTAAGGGCGAACTCATCAGGATAAGTACGGTAAGATTTGTTGTGACTGTACCTCTCGTACAAGTAGTCAAAGGGAATGTACGACTCCTTCAAACATGTCAAGTCTGGATTCTTCTTTAGACCCATCATTTTGAGAAAACCTCTACCTTTGCGATTTTCCGGCATTAATAAACCCGGAGTTTTCCACGGTATACCAGCCAGTCCTCCTATTTCCTCGAGCAGGGGTGTCATCTCAATGTCTCTGAAGCGGAACACAGACCTATCACAATCCCATAATAGAGTGGCAGCTTCTATGATTTTGTTGTTGGGTTGAATTTCCAGGAGAGAAGGTAGATTTCCTAGATATTTCCGGACAGGAGCCTGATCACTGGAATGAAGATCCACCCACCAGCTTAGCAATTTTGGGTGGATGTTGGTGACCATGCCGAATCTAGGGACTTCATACCTCATATTTCTGCAAGACACAAGGTTAGGCCCTTACCCCCACCGGACTCGACTATTTAATATCAACAATTAGCATAAAGGCATTTTAGTTCTCCAAATAAATGCACAGAACATGATAAGGTCCGTTTTGGGTTTCAAGGAAACCCAGTGGACTTTGGACAAGGCTATCTTAAAGAGTCATTATGCGGACAACAAAACTGACTCGGCTAGGTTTTACCATGATGCATGCATAATTTAAAGAGAGAGGGTTTCTGTGGGGTTTTAGACTGGTACCCTTGAGCGGACAACTCAAGAGGGAAAGGCGCGGAACTGTCGATGGCACCGCTGATCGACTAGTTTTACCGCAAATATGCCTTTGCCGAATTTAGGGGTGATAATATCGGAAGGGCGCAACCACTCATTATAAGCATTGCTATGGTATTTTGTTTGGCATGAGTGGAATATGATGTTGAAAATATTCTTATGCAATAATTTAAACAAGTTATCATGTATTTGCACGTTCATAAAAATAATAATTACGATAATTTAAAACAATAATACAGGAATGCAATAAAGGAAAGCAGTAAAAGAAATAAAGAAAAGAAACAAAAGACAAGTCAGTTTCTTAGTAGAATAGAGAATTAAATGCTTAAAGGGATTAAACAAGTAAAGGCATATAAGAAATGTAAAGCCACAGTAATAGCTTGAAATGGTAAAACACTAAAAGAATTTCCCCAGCGGAGTCGCCATGCTGTCGCGCCCCCTTTTTCTCGCGAAATCGAGTTTATGACATTTGGGAGGACAACTCGTTCCCTTTTGGGAATTGGGTTTAATGGAATTGAAGAGTCGCCGCCTAATGATTTAAGTGCATTAGGACACTAAGAGTGGTTTAATTTGGATAACCAAAGATAGGGTAAGGGCTTGAAATTATTCCAAGAGGAAGGTGTTAGGCACCCCTCAGAATCCACTAGTGTGGTTCCCGGCCAAGCTATTGTTGTGACTTAAGTACAAATAACACATAGGAAAGTAGGACTTCAAATAAGAGGGGATTTTCACATAAAGGTTAGAAATAAACAACGTCAGAAAACATTAAAGAGAGTTGATTTAGAAGAAACGTTTAAAAGATTTAAAAGAAACAAAGAAACAAAGGGAAGGGGGTCCTAGGTTTATTAATAATATGGATCACCCCACACAACATCCGGTAATCACTCTTACGCGTGATGTTATCGCATGGTCATCATATCCATATCTACCCTTTCCCACCCCTTTAAGGTATTAAAGCGCGGAATGGTCTCGTTTACTTATTGCATGTTATTACCCGCTCCAATCCTATCAGTCCCGGAGGTACTTGGGACTACTAATCCTAAAGGGAGGGGTCGTTGGGCTCATTTGTGGTTTCAAAAGGTAAAAATACTAAGGCGACAAACAAAACACATATAGAAAGTTTGGGGAAGCATATAAGCAAATAAAAGGCTCAGACAGACCTCCTTTAAACCAAAGAAACACATAGTTTAGCATGTCTTGCACGTACTATTTTATGGTCTAATTAAAATTTAATGAGGTGTTGGCAGACTGATTTATTACATAATTCATATAAGAAGCCCGAATCAGGCCTGCCTGCTGGTTGTAGCTAATAGCATATGATCCATAGTGATCCTCTCCCACTTCCACTCTGGAATATCCATCTGCTGAAGCAAGCCACCCGGTCTCTGATACTCATATTTCACCTGCTGTCAATTGAGACACCGAGCTACAAATCCCACGATGTCTTTCTTCATTCTCCTCCACCAATAATGCTGCTTCAAATCCGGGTACATCTTCGAGGCGCCCGGATGAATAGAATATCGCGAGCTTTGGGACTCCTCCGGAATTAACTCCCGAAGCCCATCCACATTGGGCACACATATCCGGCCCAGCATCCTCAATACCCCCATCATCACCAATGGTCACATCTCTGGCATCATTATGCTGAACTCTAGCCTTAAGGATAAGAAAATGTGGATCATCATACTAGCGCTATCAAATGCGATCATATAAGGATGACCGAGAAACCACACAAGCCAATACCCGACTGGGCTCTGAAATATCCAACCTCACGAACCGATTGGCCATGGCCTGAACATCAACTGCAAGAGGCCTCTCCCCAACTGGAATATATTCCAAACTCCCCATACTCACTGCCTTTCGGCTCAAATCATCAGCCACCACATTGGCCTTCCCCAGATGGTACAATATAGTAATATTATAATCCTTAAGCAACTCCAACCATCTCTGCTGCCTCAAATTAAAATCCTTCTGCTTGAACAA
Source organism: Nicotiana attenuata (assembly GCF_001879085.1). NCBI lineage: Eukaryota > Viridiplantae > Streptophyta > Magnoliopsida > Solanales > Solanaceae > Nicotiana > Nicotiana attenuata. The sequence goes on along the minus strand of NW_017671831.1, from coordinate 83,202 downwards.
GTGCTGGAGGCTACGATGATCAGTAAACACCTCACAAGACACACCATACAAGTAATGCCTCCAAATCTTCAGCGCATGCATAATGGCAGCCAACTCCAAATCATGAACGGGGTATTTCTTCTCATGGGGCTTCAACCGACGAGAAGCATAAGCAATAACTCTACCCTCCTGCATCAATACACAACCAATACCAACTCTCGAATCATCACAATACACGGTATATGAACCTGAAGCTGATGGCAAAACTAACACTGGAGCTGTGATCAAGGCTATCTTGAGCTTCTGAAAGCTCTCCTCACACTCATCCGACCATACAAATGAAGCACCCTTCTAAGTCTACTTGGTCAAGGGCGATGCGATAGATGAGAATCCCTGAACAAACCGACGATAATATACCGCCAAACCAAGAAAGCTGTGAATCTCCGTGGCTGAGGACGGTCTGGGTGAACTCTGAACCGCCTCTATCTTCTTCGGATCAACCTAAATGTCCTCGCTAGACACCACGTGCCCCAAGAAAGCCACTGAACTGAGCGAAAACTCACACTTGGAGAATATTGCATAAAGCTTCTCCTCCCTCAACCTCTATAACACAACTCTCAAATGCTCTGCCTGTTCCTCCTGACTACGCGAATACACCAGAATATCATCAATGAAGACTATGACAAACGAGTCAAGATAAGGCCGGAACACGCTATTCATCAAATGCATGAACGCTGCTAGGGCATTGGTCATCCCAAAAGACATCACCCAGAACTCATAATGCCAATATCGGGTCCTGAAAGCTGTCATAAGAATATCCGAGTCCCTGATCTTCAACTGGTGATAACCTGACCGGAGATCAATCTTGGCGAACAGTCTCGCTCCCTTAAGCTGGTCGAATAAATCATCAATGCGAGGAAAAGGATACTTGTTCTTAACTGTTACTTTGTTCAATTGCCTATAATCAATGCATATCCTCATAGTGTCATCCTTCTTCTTCATAAATAGAACCAGCGCACCCCATAGCAACACACTAAGCCGAATGAACCCCTTATCCAAGAGTTCCTAAAGCTGCTCCTTTAACTCTTTCAACTCCGTTGGTGCCATACGATACAGCGGAATAGAAATGGATTAGTGCCCGACACCAGATCAATACCAAAATCAATATCCCTGTCCAGTGGAATGCCCGACAGGTCTGCAGGAAACATATCGGGAAAATCCCTCTCAACTGGAATAGAATCAATAGTGGGAGTCTCTACACCGACATCCCTCACAAAGGCTAGATACGACAGACAACCCTTCCCAACCATATGTTGGGCCTTCAAGAATGAGATCACTCTACTGGGAACATAATCAGTCAAACCTCGCCACTCAATCCGTGGCACACCCGGTATAGCCAATTTGATTGTCTTAGCATGACAGTCTAGAATAGAACGACACAGAAATAGCCAATCCATGCCTAAAATGACATCGAAATCCACCATACATAATAATTAAAGATCCACTCGGGTCTCCAGACCCCCAATAGTCACCACACACGACCGGTACACACGGTCTACAATAACAGTATCGCCCACCAGATAGATACATGAACAGGTGAAGCAAGAGACTCACGGGGCGTACCAAATAACGAGCAAAATATGATGAAACATAAGAAAAGGTGGAACCGGAATCAAATAATACAGAGACATCTCTGTGGCAGACTGAAACAATACCTGTAATAACAGCATCAGAAGCAATAGCTTCGGGTCTAGCTAGAAGTACATAGAAACGGGCCTGACCTCCACCTGATCGACCTCCCCCTCTAGGGCGACCCCTAGCTGACTTACCTCCACCCCTAGCTGGCTGGGCGGGTGGTGGTGAAGTAACTGGCGCTGAAGCCGATGGCTGACTCCTCTGCTGAGCTGAACCCACAAGATGACAAGGACATTGCCTCCACATATGACCCATCTGTCCACACTCATAACAACTTCTAGGTGCTGGAGAAGGGGACTGAATGGAACCCCTAGCACCCGAATGACTAGATGATGCACCTGGCATGGAAGAGCCCTGAACTGATGGAGCACTGGACGAACTCTGAGCTGGAAGAGCACTAAGTGATAACTGGCCCTGATGAGAACTGTGAGAACCATGACCCAATAACGCCCCACAGTAATCTGGGCGAGCTCACTGAGCATGCCTGAATGGACGGCCTCTGCCGTGTTGAAACTGACCTCTCGATGGAGCACCACTATAGCTACCAGATCCTCAAGGCCTCTTGGCCTCCCTCTCCTCTCACTCCTAGCGACGAACAGACTCAATCTCACAAGAAATGTCTATAACCTCCTCAAAGGTAGCACCAGTCACCCTCTCACTGGTCATGAGAATACGAAGCTGATAAGTGAGGCTTCTCTATCTGTCGGAACCAACCAAATCGCATGAAGAGCTAACTCAGAGAACCTCATCTCATACTGCATCACATTCATCTCTCCCTGACGCAACCAGTCAAACTACCTGCACAGCTCCTCTCTGCGAGACTGCGGCACATACTTCTCCAAGAAGCGAACGGAGAACTGCTACCAGGTAAGGGGTGCTGCACCAACAGGCCTACGCCTCTCAAAAGCCTCCCACCAAGTGAAGGCAGCTCTAGAAAACTGATAAGTAGTGAAAGTGACCCTGCTGGTCTCCAGAATACCCGATGTACGAAGAATCCTCCAACACTTATCCAAGAAACCCTGGGCATCCTCGCCCTCTGCACCACTGAAAGTCAGAGGCTGAAGTCTACCAAACCTCTCCAACCTACGTTGCTCATCCTCTGGCATGGCAGGAACTACATAGTCCTGAGTAGCTACAACCGGTTGGGCCGGATGTGCCCCCGACGTCTGAAGTCCCTGCATGACCTGCTCAGGTGTGCGAGCGGCGGGAGTCTGATTGCCTCCCCCGTCCTGAGAAGTAGTTGTGGCTGTAGTGGCTGAGACCGCCTGAGCTAGGCCAGTGCAAATCGATATAATCTGAACCAAGGCCTCCTAATGACCCAAAATCACAATAGGAACAGCTGGTGCCTGAGCTGGTATTGCTGGAGCGTCCATAACTGGGACCTGATCCTGAACTAGGGCGACTGGTGGAGCTGCAGGTGCTGCCCGAGCTACTGTGCAGGCCACACCCCTGCCTCTACCACGACCACGACCGCGTCTTCAGCCTCTAGTGGCCACAGTTGGTGGTACTGGTGGTCGTCCACCCTGACCGGTAGCGCGTGTCCTCACTATCTGTGAGAGAATAGAATAACAGAAGTTTAGTACTCGGATCAACAAATTCACACGACAAGAATTTCAAGAATATGAGGTTTCTCCTAAAGGTTTTGTAGCCTCCCGAGGATAAATGTAGATGTCTCCATACCGATCCGCGAGACTCTACTGAACCTGCTATGACTCGTGAGACCTATGTAACCTAGGCTCTGATACCAACATATCACGACCCTAAACCCGGACCCGGTCGTGATGGCGCCTCTCGCGAAGACAAAGCCAGCCCACACACTCCCATTTCAATTTTAAGCAATTTAAAATAATAAGAATTAAGTCTTAAACATCATAATAATAATCCCAAAATGATAAGTAGTGAACATTACAGTTTGCGGAAATAAAACCCAACACAACCCGATACCGGGGTATCACCAGTCATGAGCATCTATCAATATACTACAACTCCGATGTCTGTCGTGAGCTCTCAACTCTCGCTAGCAGGATCGGCAACGCCTGAATCTGCACACGGGGTGTAGGGAGTAAAGTGAGTACTCCAGCTCAGTGAGTAATAATCATAAATAAAGACATAGAGCAAGAAATCACGTAAGGCACATTATAGGCTATAAGGAAGCAGTAAAAGCCAGTAAAAAAAGTAAATTAGTGAAGATATGTAAAATCATTTTAGTTCAGTTTAAACTTCATAAAATGCCTTTTTTACAATTAAGCAAGTAAATTGACAGGCAATTAGGAAAGATAAACACATAAAGGATCGCCCCTCAGGCACAGTGTCAAAAAATCCGCCCCTCGGGCAATATCTCAGAAACAATACCAGCCCCTCGGGCTATATCTCACATCACAATGGGTACCCGCACTCGCTGGGGGTGTGCAGACTCTTGGAGGGGCCCCTTACGGCCCAAGCGCAATATCAAGCCATCTCGTGGCATCATCACTAGGCTCTCGACCTCATATCAACAAGCCACCTCGTGGCGTACGAATCTCAGGCCCTCGGCCTCATAATCATAATCAGGTGTTTCCACACAACATAGGCCCTCGGCCTTACTCGGTCAGAATCTCACAAGCCACTCGGGCAACAGTAAAACATGGTGCTCAGCCCAAAATATCATTTAAAATATCATTGAAGTGTTAAAGCAGAGTAAACATGACTGAGTTATGAAAAACAATAGAGTCTAGCATTAATGAGTTTAATTATAAAGTCAAAACAGTGAGGAAATATCAACAAAAATCCATTAAGGGTTCAGATAGTTGGCACGAGGCCCAAACATGGCATTCATCCAAAACATGATGGTAGCAAATAGTTTTTAGTCAAATACGCGGTAAAAGAGTCATTCGGGACGGACTAAGTCACAATCACCAACAGTGCACGACCCCACGCTCGTCATCTAGTGTGTGCGTCACCTCAATATAGCACAACGATGTGCAATCCGGGGTTTCATACCCTCAGGACATCATTTACAATCATTACTCACCTCTACCAAATCCAAATCTCTAGCTCGCGATGCCTTTGCCCCTCGAATCGGCCTCCGGATGCTCCAAATCTAACCAAAATCAGTGCAAAACCATCAAAATATGCTAAGGGAACAAAGCCCACTCGAAATAAATCAAATTACAACACAAATCCTGAAATTGGCCAAACCCGACCCCCGGGCCCACGTCTCAGATTCCGATTAAATATACATTGATGGACTCCTTATCACTCGCCGAGTTCATTCATACCAAAAGCATCAAAATCCAACCACAAACGACCCCTCAAATCCCAATTTCTAGGTCTCTAATTTCAAGCCCAAGTTCTTTAATTTTAGGCCTAATTTCCATGATTAATTAGGTGGAATTCACATTAGAATCGAGTATTAAGTCCATGAATCTTACCTCCAAGTGTTTCCCCTTGAATCCCTCATTAATCCTCTTCAAAAAGCTCCAAAATCGCTCAAAAATGGTGGAAATAAACCCCGAAATCGCGGACAAGACGACTATTTAAACATTCTGCCCAGGCCTCAATTACTTCTACGTGAATGCGGTCAACGCCTCGCGTTCGCAAAGCACAATCCAACTTTATTAAAAATCCTCTTACGCGAACGCGACATGCCCATCGCGAACGGGATGGTTCCTCAGACTAACTCTTCGCAAACGCACTCCCTTTCTTGCGAACGCGATGAACAATTCGACCTCAAACATAACTGACCAATTTCCCCTATGCAAACGTGACTCCACCTCGCGAACGCGATGAATCACCTCCCAGCCCCTTCGCGAACGCGGAGCCTTCCTCACGATCACAAAGGCTAAAAATCTCAGCCTCCTCAACTAACCCTTCACGAACGCGAGGACCTACTCGCGAACGCGAAGGTCAAATTCTCTGCAACATTTCACCAGTTTTTCTGCAATTTTCAACATCATGAGATGGTCCGATTGACCACCCGAAACTCACCCGAGGCACCCAGGACCAAACATGCTAACATATCCCATAACATCATTCAAACTTATTCCAACCTCTGGAACGCTCAAAACAACATCAAAACACCAAATTTGCATCGGATTCAAGCCTAAGAATTCCAAAATCTTCTAAATTACGCTTTTGATCAAAAATCCAACCAAATCACGTCCGAATGACCTAAAATTTTTCACACACATCCCAAATGACACAACGGAACTACTGCAACTCTTGGAATTCCATTCTGACCCTTATATCAAAACCTCACCTATCAACTGGAAAATGCCAAAAACTCAATTTCGCCAATTCATGCCTAAATCAACTCCGGACCTCCAAAATACATTCCGATCACGCTCCTATGTCCCAAATCACCTCCCGAAGCTATCCGAACCATCAGAAATCACATCCGAGCCCTCTAACATATAAGTCAACATCCAGTTGGCTTTTCCAACTTAAGCTTCCTCAAAAGAGACTAAGTGTCTCAAACCTTACCAAATCCTTTCCGAACCCGAGCCAACCAACCTGATGAGATATAGAACCAATAGACAAAGCAATAAGAAGCAGAAATGGGAGAACCGGAGCGGCAACTCATGATGACTGGCCGGGTCATCACACTCAGCTAGATGTTTTCTGAAGTGAATATGATCCAGGCTAGTGAAGGCACTAGTCATGTCGATATGCAACTAATTGGCCCAGACACCAAGCTCAACAACTGGGAAGCAACTCCTCTCCCCACAAAGAAGGAGTCTTGGTGGTTTGCTTTTGCAGGTTATTTTTTGTATTTTGGGTTACTTTCAGGGTTGTAATCCAAACATCTCAGTATGATTGTTTTGTTTTGATGTTAACCCTTCTATCCTTTCAAATTCAATGAAATGCAGTTCAGTTTCATATTAAGTTTTGTATATTTTCCTTTTCCTAATTCCGGTCATTTTGTTTCCATTTTAGTTTTTTTAATGCCGGATTTAATAACATGACATGCATGCTGAATTCACGCCCAGATCTTAAAAAGCTATCTAATTTCGAAATAATGCATCAAGAGGTTGAGTATGATGAAGATAAGTTTGTTGAGGAAATAAAAAGAGAGTTGGAACAATTTGAAAACAAGCCTAAGCCCAACCTCAATGAAACTGATCCAATTAATATTGGAAGTCATAAAGAAGTTAGAGAAACGAAGATAAGCATTCACACTGAACAAAAAACCAGAGATGCCTTGATTCAATTTTTATTTGAATACAGAGATGTATTTTCTTGGTCATAGGATGATATGCCGGGTTTAAGTGTTGATCTAGTAGTTCATAAGCTTCCTACGTATCCTGATTTTCCACCGGTCCAACGAAAGCAACGAAAATTTAAAACAGATATGAGTGACAAAATTAAAGAGGAAATAATGAAGCAACTAAGCGCCAATGTGGTTAGAGATGTCTGATACTCCGTTTGGGTGGAAAATATTGTGCATGTGACAAAGAAAGATGGAAAAACTTGAGTCTGTGTTGACTACAAGGACCTGAACAAAGCATGTCCAAAGGATAATTTTTCTTTACCAAACATCCACATTCTTGTAGATGATTGCGCAAAGCATGAGATACAATCATTTGTGGATTGCTATGCTAGGTACCACCAAATTTTAATGGATGATGACTATGTAGAAAAGACCACTTTCACCACTCCATGGGGTACTTATTGTTACAGGGTCATGCCATTCGGTTTAAAGAATGCAGGGGCAACTTACATGAGGGTCATGACAATTATTTTTCATGACATGATCCACCAAGAGATTGAAGTATATGTCGATGATATTATCATAAAATCAAAGACACAGGCTGATCACGTGCGCGGTTTGAAAAAGTTCTTCCAACAATTTCGAAGGTATGACCTTAAGCTTAATCCAGTCGAGTGTGCATTTGGGGTTCCATCTGGGAAACTCCTCGGTTTTACAGTCAGCCGGAGAGGCATCGAATTGGATCCATCTAAGATAAAGTCCATTCAAGATCTTCCACCCCCGAAGAACAAAAAGAAAGTCATAAGTTTGCTCGAGAGGTTGAACTACATCAGTAGGTTCATTGCTCAGCTCACAACCACGTGCGAGCCTATCATTAAGTTGCTGAAAAGGGATGTTTCTATCAAGTGGACGGACGATTTCCAAAATGCTTTGACATGATCAAAGATTATCTGTCAAAACCCCCTGTAATGGTCCCTCCTGAACCTGGTAGACCTTTGTTTTTATATCTATCAGTGATGGATAATTCATTTGGATGCGTTCTGGGGTACCATGATGCAACAGGCAAAAAGGAACAGGCAATCTATTATTTGAGTAAGAAGTTCACCACTAATGAGTTTAAGTACACCTTTTAGAAAGGGCGTGTTGTGCCTTGACTTGGGTTGCTCAGAAGCTGAGGCATTATCTTTTGGCCTATACTACTTACCTCATATCTAGAATGGATCCTTTGAAGTACATCTTCCAAAAGCCAATGCCCACTGGCAGGCTCGCAAAATGGCAAATTTTGCTCACAGGGTTCGACATCGTCTATGTCACTCGCACCGCAATGAAAGCACAGGCTTTGGCAGATCATTTGGTAGAGAATCCAGTTGATGATGAGTGCAAGCCACTTAGCACATACTTCCCAGATGAAGAACTCAACTCAATTGAGGAAGTAGTTTCAGACGACAGCTATGTATGGAAAATTTTGTTTTGATTGGGCTGTCAATATCAAAGGAGTTGGGATCGGGGCAATCCTCATCCCACGTATCGAACAACATTACCCCGCAACGGCCCGACTTCGGTTCTTCTGTACCAATAATACAGCAGAATACAAAGCTTGTATAATGGGTCTGAAAATGGCCATCGATCTAGATGTGCATGAACTTTTGTTCCATATAAACAATGTGTGCAAGACTTGAGCAAAAGATTCAAATCCATCGAGTTTAGGTACATTCCTAGGTTTCATAATGAGCTAGCCGATGTCTTGGATACTTTAGCCTCAATGCTCGCTTATCCAGGCAACACTCATATTGATCCACTAGAAATCCAAGTTTGGAATCAACATGGTTACTGCAATACAATTGAGATAGAACCAGATTGTGAAGCATGGTATCATGACATAAAACGATTCTTGAAAATAAGAGAATACTTGGAGCATGCCAAAGGAGATCAAAAAAGAACTATAAGGCGGCTCACCGATGGTTTTTTCCTAAATGGGGAAATTTTGTACAAAAGAACCCTAGATTTAAACTCATTGAGATGTATAGATTAAACATAAGCTGCACGGATCATGAGTGAAGTGCATTCAGGGGTATGCGGACCTCACATGAATGGATATGTTTTGGCGAAGAAGATTCTACGGGCAGGGTATTATTGGCTTACTATGGATCGAGATTGCTTTAGTTTTGTTCGCAAGTGTCACCAATGCCAGATTCATGGTGACCTAATTCACTCGCCTCCTTCGGAATTGCATCCCATGTCCTCTGCTTAGCCTTTCGTTGCTTGGGAATGGATGTTATTAGGCCAATTGAGCTAAAGGCTTCAAATGGGCATAGATTCATTTTTGTTGCAATTGATTACTTCACCAAGTGGGTGGAGGCCATCACTTTCAAATCAGTCACCAAGAAAGCAGTGGTAGACTTTGTTCATTCCAACATCATATGTCGCTTGAGTATCCCAAAGACTATTATCACTGACAATGCAACCAATCTAAATAGTCATTTGATGAAGGAGGTACGCGAGCAATTTCAAATTATACATCGCCATTCTACCCCTTACCGGCCAAAAGCCAATAGAGCCGTTGAAGCGGCGAACAAGAACATCAAGAAGATTCTTAGGAAGATGATCCAAGGTCCCAGACAATGGCATAAGAAGTTGCCTTTTGCTTTTTTGGGATATCGCACAACTGCTCGCACATCTGTTGGCGCAACTCCTTATCTATTGGTATATGGAACAGAAGCTGTAATACCAGCTCAAGCCGAAATTCCCTCTCTTCGAATCATTGTGGAATCGGATATTGAAGATAGAAAATAGGTCAAGACCCGTTTGGAACAGCTAATGCTGATCGATGAAAAACGGGTAGCAACAGTGTGTTTCGGCCAGTTATACTAGCAAAGACTTGCACATGCTTATAATAAAAAAGTGCACCCAAGGCACTTTGAGGTAGGCCATCTCGTTTTGCAATGCATCCTTCCACACCAGGTAGAAGCTAAAGGAAAGTTCGCACCGAACTAGAAAGGACCCTACATCATCAAGAAAATGTTACCAAAAGGGGCCTTGCACTTGGTAGATGAAGAAGGACGGGTACCAGACATGACTATTAACGCAAATGCAGTCAAAAGATATTATGTTTGATATATACCCACTGCAGAACTTTCACGCATGATTTTCTCAGATCGAGATGACGAAGGCTATCATTTGCTCGTTATTCCAAATAGGTGTCACCCTTTTGTTAACCCTTTTGAGTCGTATTTGACTTCTTTGTTTTCCACTTTCTGGAACCTGTGTACTTGTAGAAGCAAAAAACAAAGTCAAACAACAAATCTTCTAAGTCATTCAACTACGACGATCTGATTTCGAAAGGATACGTAGGCAGCCTTACCCTGGGTTCAGTTCCATCAGATCAAAAATCCACATTCCTTATATTCCAAAACTGGGGCAGATGTTTGTTTTATTTTACGACTTTTCCTATAAAAACGGTTATAAAGGTTGTAATTCAGTTCAAGGTTCCTTTTTTCCTTTTCCTTATTAAGAGCTTTTTATCGATCTTTGAGAATGCTTGAAGTCCCCATGCCAAGAGCGGTGGGCAACCTTCATCATAAAGTATCTTAGTCAAAAAATAATGTGAGATTCTTATTGGTGAAAACCCGTATGGGCGCCATAAGGCAATGGTTAGTAGAGAAATGAGAGAGGCTAGTTAGCGAAAACGCGCAAAGGGCGCTACTAGCCGAATGAGGGTCTTCGATACTCTGGCATGAGCACAACCAAGACAATTTCAAGATGAACATTTGTGATGGATTTTGAGAATTAGACAACTCAGACGGATCAGGCGTCCAGTACAAAATGCATGTAATGATTCATTGAAGTTGGCACATACCTCCAGATAAGTCTCCCTATTACTTTCCCCGAAAGGAACACCTTTTTGTTCAAGCACGGTTCTTTTTCACTTTCAATTATTCTTCTGTTTTTACCCATAATTTTTCTTTGAGTCCCTTTCGATCTAATCTTGCATCAAAAGCGAAGTAAAGAAATGGCTGCAAAATTGGCTATAGTTTCCCCGTAATATCGAGCATAATTTGGGGCATATATGGCATTGATGAAGGCACGAATCCATCTGTGATCTTATTTGGTAAGGCGAACAAATTGTCTCAAAGAAACTGAAAAGGTCGCATAAGCGAGACCTGCTTCAAGAGAAAAGTTGATAATCACTACAGACACAAACTGGTACTGGGTGGAAGACAATTGAGTTTGATTTTAGAGGGAAAAATTGACTTGCCTTAGGGACAAGTTTTAGCAGTACCATGGATATCTGAGTATGAAACAGTCAGGGACAACATCAAAAAAAGAGGTCTGCAGAATGCATACAGAGTATCCGAGCACCTCGATACCACACTGATAGAATCTTTTCTTCAATAGCGGAGTGGTCTTGAGTTCAAACTACAAGAGGGCATCAAGGCCACAAACTGACCACCACTTTGGAAACTCACAAATGTTTCTTTGTTTGAAGCAGGAACAAAGTAGTGTAGAATGGTGATTCTCAAACGGCAAATGTCACCAAACGTAAGCTCCTTAAAATATCCATTTTCTTTTATTTTCAAGACGCATCACTATTGTTCACTCCTCTGTTTTACGTAGCTTAACTCAGGAAGAACCTCTTCGCCTAGGGGGATCCAGCTCATATTGTCGGGTAGAAGTACTTTTCGCTCATGTTGTTTTCACAACATAACTCAGGTAGAACCATTTCGCCTAGGGGGAGCCAGCTCATAGTTCCGGGTAGAAGTACTCTTCGCTCAAGTTGTTTTATGTAGCTTAACTCAGGTAGAACCTTTTAGCCTAGGGAGATCCATCTCATTGTTCTGAGTAGAAGTACTCTTCGCTCAGGATGTTTATGAAGCTTAACTAAGGTAGAACATTTCCACCTAGAGGGATTCAATGCTTTATCAATAATACAGGGTGCCAACCCCTGGTTCCATTTCCCTCCAGTAATATAGGGTATCAACCCCTGGTTACATTCCTTCCAGTAATACATGGTACCAACCCCTGGTTAAATTTCATTCCAGTAGTGCAGGGTACCAAACCCTGGTTACAGTTTTTCTCAGTAATACAGGGTGCCAACCCCTGGTTACATTTCTTCCTAGTGATACAGGGCGCCAACTCCTAGTTACATTCCTTTCTAGAGATACAGGGTACAAACCCTTGATTACATTCCCTTCGAGTAATACAAGGTATCAACCCCTAGCTATATTCCTTCCAGTAATATAGGATACCAACCCCTAGTTACATCTCTTTCCAGTAGAACAGGGTACCAACCCCTGGTTATAGTTTTTCTCAATAATACAGGGCGCCAACCCCTAGTTATATTTCCTTCCTAGTGATATAGGGCACCAACCCCTGGTCACATTTCTTCCCAGTAATAGAAGGTACCAACCCTTGGTTACATTCCCTTCTAGTAATACAGGGTACCAACCACTGGTTACATTTCCTTCCAATAATACAAGGTACCAACCCCTGGGTTACAGTTTTCCTCGGTAATACAGGGTGCCAAACCCTGGTTATATTTCTTCCTAGTGATACAGGGTGCTCCCTGGTTACATTTCTTCCTAGTGATACAGGGCACCATTCCTAGTTACCAACCCCTGGTTATTTCCCTTCCAATAATACAGGGCGCCAACCCCTGGTTACATTCCCCTTTAGTAATACAGGGTACTAACCCCTGGTTACATTTCTTCCAAGCAATAAAGGGTATCAACCCCCAGTTACATTCCTTCTAGTAATACAGGGTACTAACCCCTGGTTATATTCCTTTCCAGTAATACAGGGTACCAACCCCTAGTTATATTCCCCTTCCAGTAATACAGGTACTAACCCCTAGTTACATTCCTCTTTAGTGATACAGGGTACCAACCCCTGGTTACATTTTCTTCCTAGTAATACAGGGTACCAACCCCTGGTTATATCCCCTCTAGTAATACAGAGTACCAACCCCTAGTTACATTCCCTTTCAGTAATACAGGGTACCAACCCCTGGTTACATTCATTTTATGTAATACAAGGTACCAACCCTGGTTACTTTCCCATTCAGTAATACAGGGTACCAACCCTTGGTTACACATCCTCTTGGTAACATAGAGTACATAATCCTTCGTTACAAATTTTATCTCTTTTAGCTAATTTATACTACTGTTTCTGTCTGCCTTTCAATAAATTAGATAGTTTATTGCTTTCATTGATACCTCACAAAATTTTCCTAGTCCAAATTCGGGCAGAAAAATTTTGTTCGCCTTTGATGGCTTTGCAGCCCCTGCCGTAGAGCATATTGACGGTTAAAGCTTGCTGTTTCAATTTTTCATCAGAAGAAAGAAGTCTTTCGATCAAAAAATACTTGGATTTTAGCTTTGATAATATGTCAGCAACCTAGCTTCTCAAGTTTTATTTTCCCAAATTCTGACTGGGAAATCAAGCAATCGAGAATGAGACATAATCTTTTCTTCAAAGAGCATCAAGATCCAATTTAAGGTCAACACAAACGAGTATGTCAAGAATTAAGATTTGACCCCAGGAGACACATAGATAGGAATTTTGTAACTCTTAGCTTGCAGGCATATGTAGTTCTCTTCTTCTTTTGATGTAAGCAGCAAGTAACAGTAACGGCAACAACAACAACAACAACAGTCTTAACTCCAGTGTTCGGTAGTCCCAACTACCAAATTTTTTCAAAACTACACTGACCTGATTCCTTTATCGCCAAGGATATATAGGAAACCTCGGAAGAAAGGTTCAATCACCTTTTTCACAAAAAAAATGCTTTCATTGTAGTGGTGTGTGAGCAAAAATTAGTCATGGAATTCACTTTTCTTTGCACGAAAGCTCTTCATGTTCTCGAGCAAAGAGGGACAGCTGTGAATACCAAATTGTTGATCGCTTTTAATTCTCCTACAAATACTAGTATATGGATGATTTTAGTTGTTCGTTAACTTTTATTTGCATTCCTTTATTAAAAACACCACAAATAATTTTTTACCTTTTATTTATATATTTTTGTTTTGCATCTTTAAATTATATATACCAAAAAGATTTTATTTCTGCTTGTACATTTTCTTTAGGATTAAATAATATCCTAGTACAATGGTTAAGGGATTGGACTAGTGTATTTTAATTAAAATTGAGCTAAAATTGGTCAAAAATTAGAAGCCCAAAGACTCCATGTCGTTTTGGTTAGGGGATCAAGATCAAATACTGGCCACCTATTTTCTTTGAGGCAATGGTCCAGAATTGTTGTCATTTGATGTATATAACATCAGAAAGCCGATTTTTTTGGCCTCATTTCTGTACAAGCCCAAGCTCTAGACCCCCCTATCCTCTCTTCTTCTCCTCCTATCGCCGCTTCCCGTCCCCCATGGCGGCAGCGCCGTCCTCCGGTGACCAAACACTCTCCAACCAACACCAATCTCTTCCTCTCCTCCTCATATACCCTAATCCAAGCACCAAATCCCTCGAATCCTTCTCAAACACCATAAATCTTCAAAAAATAGAAACCATAGGCGCCTATTTTTCCTTACATTTGTCAAGTTTGAGACCTCACCACCACTTAATACCTACATGAGTGTGTAGGTCGCCCCCCCCCCCCCCCGGTCTGCCGTTCTTTCTTGGTTTGAAGTCGAAACTATGGTGGCTAAATTTCGCCGGGTTGCCGGCCACTTTTACTTTGGCTCGAACAAGCCTTTCTTGTTGTTGAGTTCGTTATTAAATTTTAGTTTGATTGGAGTTGATAGTGACGGGCCAACAACAAGAAGAGCATGTCCGACGTCAAAACTTCATCCATCCCGGCACCATTGTCCACCACCCCAATGTCGTACCTCAACCCTCATCGTTGACCCCTCGCCTCGCTGACACTGCCTCTCATTTCTCTCATCACACTGGCCTCAACCAAGGTTTAGTTGTCGATTTTCATTGTAACTAGCCTCCAATTCTCCGAAGTCATGATTTCGATGAAAATCAACAATAGAAGCTTGCTCGAGCTGTACCATTGTCCCGCTATGTCTCGCTGCCTAATAGTCGCTACACTACCATTGTTCGGCCAGTCAAATTGGGTTACCTCGAACCTTAATGCTTTCCTCCATGTTTTGAATTTTCTGTTTTTCTGTCATTTGCTTGTAGTTCTGTTATAGTTGATCTGCGATCTGTGATTCGTGTTAGTTTCATTGATCATCAATGATTAGTCATTTCTTAATACTTTCGAATCATGTATTAGTTAGTCGTTTACTCTATCATTACGTTTTTGTTTATTCAATCGGTTTTGTTAATCACTTGTGAAATCCGATTAACTATTTGTAATTGGCAAAGTACAGTGATCTTCTGGTTTCGCGATTGATATTGGTGTTTTGCCTTATTTCGAAATCTGTTAGTGATCGTTAGTTCGTGTTTAGCCTCATTTTTGATTTTGTGTTTCAGTCAGCTCGATAGTTGTTTCACTATCAACTCGTATTCTGCGTTGCCTTAAGTTATTAAATTCTAATTTCATGTTTATTATTTCTAGTTTTGTCTATATTTAAACTAATTAGTTTAAGGCCTTAACTACATGTTTTGTTTGTTTTTAGTCATTAGGTTCTTTTGTTAGTTTAATGGTTCAAGTCTAATTATCTGATTTTGCACCTTCTAGTTTGAAGCAATAGTTTTGTTTGGTATTGGTTTGTGAGGGTAGTAAAAGGTACTTGAGTGTAGGGTCCGTGTTTTGTTTCTTTCGCTGTTGCAGACTGTTTTGGAGTACAATACTCCAAAATGTTTTCCATAGTTGGTAAGAAAAACTGTTCGTTGGATAAAATTCTGGTTTTGCACAAATTTTTGGTCAAAAATCTATCATTTTGGACAAATTTTTGGCTAAGCACCGTCTCATAGTCCTTTCTCCTCCTATATAAAGAGGATTTCTTCCCTCATTTTCTACACATCTTGGATTCTAAAAAAGACACATCTTTTGCACACATTGTTCAAAACATCTTTTTACACATCTGAGAGAGTAACATCTATTGAACACTCATAGTAAGCTACAAAACCTAAGAGCTGTTTGAGTGGTTTTTTTTCTTTCCGGAAAGACTTTGTGAAAATACTTAATGTTCTTGAAGCCAATCTTGGTTTCTTTCTTTCTCAAGATGCTGAATTTTTGGTCAAGTTCGGTTTATCTTGGTTTAAATTGTTGTTGATCATACTATTGGACTGCTGCTGTTGCTATTTGTTTGTTGAAATTCAGTCCCTCCATTGCTAATATTTTCTTTCTGTTGATCAGGTATTTCCTCAACTGTTGTACTACTTTTTGGATCAAGAGTGAAAGGAAATGAAGTGATGCAAGTCCTTTTAGTATATTATGTTTGTGTATGATCCTTCTTCTTTTAAGTACCAAGCATTTATAAGAGTTAGTTGAACTTTTTTGGTCATTGACATTTTTAAATGATGTTTGGGTTGTTCTTTGTATTTCTTGAATATTCACTACATTAAAATTGTGTTTATGCGCAAGTAGGAACTCGTAATTTAGTGTTATTATTCAAAGCTTGCATCTTATCACTTCTACTATAGGTTATTGATTAAAATCACTTGAGAAGGCTTCTATATCTTGTTGAAATTTTTATGGTGTTAACTTGTAGATAGATTTATAAGATAAGTGCACTTTAAGCTTAAAGCTCTAGTTCTCAACAATAGTGGAGTTATTTTTCCAGTTTAATTTTCGTCCGCTTAAGGCTTGTAGTGAATTGAGTTGGTATGGGTTATTCAGCTTCAACAAGGATGAGTATCTAAAAGTTTTCAATTAGTTTACTATTGTAGTTATTATTAAATTAAAAGAAGAAAGGATGCATTAGTAGGTTATTAGTTGATTTGTAGTTGTGGATAAGCTTTAATATGTATGGGCCAAAGTGAACTCAAATTCAGCCAGGCCCACTAAGAGGTTAAGCATGCTAGCAGGGCCATTTGTTTGGCCCAGCTGCCCCAATAATAAAGAGAGTGGCGCAGCACCATTTTAAGTTAGAATTGTCATGATTTCGGATTCGCTTGCGAGGCGCAATTATGATAAGTTAATTAATTTTTTTTATTCGATCACACATTCGCTTGCGTGGCGTGGTTATGACAACGTAATATTATCCAAATCATTTTGTTTACTAATTCTAATAATAAAGAGATAAAAGCGGATAGGTAAAACATAAAAATCATATAAAGCACAGTTTATCCAAAATTAATTAAGCCAATTTTAGTCAATAAAAGCGACCGTCCTAGAACCATGGGACTCGGGGAATGCCTGACACCTTCTCCCCCGTAAACAAAATTCTTTACCCGGACTTTGTTTTCGCAGACCAATAATAATAGAGTCAAAACCTTCATTTGACTAGGGATTCAAACAAAAGGCTACTTGGAACACCAAAAATCAATTCCAAGTGGCGTCTCTGAATAATAAAATAATCCCCACTCAAGTTAGTCACTTTAATTGAAAAAACTCTTTAACCCACAATCCATAACATAACACGTATCTTTTGGTTGAGAAAAGGGATGTGACACAACAAACAGATATGACATGCAAGTAATTATAACAGCAGGAAGTAGGCATGATATTGGCAAGTTAAGCAAGTAGAAGGCATGGGCAACACAATAACAATTGAGATAGAGAACAAAGACAGAACAGTAATGATAAGTCATATAAGAACCATAAGTACGACAGTAGCAGCTCAAGGTAAAGACATGAACATATCTACAAGAAAAGGATATCATGACATAATGCATGTCCCTCGTCCTCACTTGCATGGAAACACCCTTCGTGCCATGAACTCGTAATAACATAAAATCATGATAACATAAATGCAATGGCACGGCATCACCCTTCGTGATTTTACTCTCAAATAAAATGGCACGGCATCACCCATCGTGCTTTACTGTCACGACCCAGTTTCCAATCTAGGTCGCGATGGCGCCCAACACCGAGGTTAGGCATGCCAACCTTAATCAGATAGTGGGTTTCATTTATGTTACCAAAACATTTCCAACATTTACTTAGATTAAATTTACAACATTCAATAATAATGAATTGTTTAGGCAATTTAAAACTGAAGTGACCAAGTGATGTCATAATTTAGTGAATACTTTCCAAAAGAATAGTCTACTAATGTGTGTGTCAAGACCTGGTGTCACAAGTATATGAGCATCTAGTAGAATATACACAAGAATATATCTATCCTACTGCCTGAAATAGAATAGATAGTCAAAAACAAAAGAGAGACTCCATCATGCTGCTTAACGGCATCGGAAAGGGAGCAGCTCACCATGGTATCTCGTCCGAATATCAAGAATGTGCACCAGACGGGTAGCTAGATGCACCTTCCTCGGATCCTGTACAATTAAGTACAGGAGCGTAGTATGAGTACATAAACAATATGTACCCAATAAGTATCTAGTCTAACCTCAAAGAAGCAGTGACAAGGGGTCGACTTGACACTTACTAGGGTCAATAAATATGAATATATGAAGTTCAATATTCCAATTCACAATGTATATAGATAGCAACAAGTTCAAACAACAAATAATACTGAAAATCCTCTCATCAAATCAATAAATCTAGGCATTTCCTTCATTTAAAACAAGTGGTCTTTCAAGCAATAAATCGTATGAATTATAAGAGGTTCCGGTTCCATTATCACACACAATTACCACCGAGGACGTTCAGCCCGATCCAACATAAAAGTAAATTGTGCATTGCCGAGGGTCGAACGGCCCGAACCATAGATGGATTAATTCACCCCGCGCATCATACATGCGACACAGTAAGAAAACACAACCCCGATCGCGAATCATACATGCGACGCCGTAAGAAAACACAACCCCGCTCGCGAATCATCCATGCGACGCGGTCAAACATAATTTTTATCATTTAAAACACACACTTCTTTGGTTCTTTTATTTTCCAACAAATGAAGACAATTCTCTTGAAGCCTTTTAAATTTTTAGATTTTCTTCAACTTACTTACTTCCTTACAATAATCACATACAATCAAATAGTAGTGTTCTCAAAGCATGGTGTAATCCTAGAACTACCCGGATAATAACAGAAATTGTAGATACGTACGAACTCTCGTCACTTCGTGCGTACGTAGCCCCCACAATTAATCACATATTAATCAAGTTCACCTATGGGGAGAATTTCCCTCTTAGAATGTTAGAAAAGAGACTTATCTTGCTTCACGATCTGCTTTCCGGTCTAAGCTTATGCCCAAACTCTCAATTTGGTGCCAAACACTCCAAAACTATCCAAATAGCATAAAATCTAATCAATCCAGGCTCAAAAGGTCATATCCCAACCTTTAGAGTGATTCCACAATCAAATTACAAGATTCCTAAAATTCATACCCGGGACCACGTGCCCGGATTCCAGAAACTTTTGAAGAAATTTAATACCCATAACCTAAGGATCAAGAATATATGATTTATACCCCACTTCCATAACAATTTTCATGGTTAAATCTTGTTTTTATCAAAACCCTAGGTTTTACTCTAATCCCATGATTTTCACTATTTTTTGTGTGTTAATCTACCCAAAAAAGTATTAAACTCACATTAAGTAGAAATAACTTACCTCACAATGCTAGGTTGAATTCCCCTCTTTGGAAGCTCTCAAATCGCACAAGGATAAATAACCCCAACTAAGCCTAAGTCCCAATTTTAAACTTACTGCCCAACTGCCCCTTTCATCGCGAACGCGATAGGGGCCTCGCGTTCGCGAAAGCCATTGGCTCAGGCCCTCTGAAGGACCTTCATCGCGAACGAGACCATGGACTCGCGAACGCGAAGGCTAGCTTGGCTAGACCTACGCGAAAGCGAGAGTTACTCCGCGAATGCGAAGAACAAAGCTGGCCAGGCCCAGCTACTCCACTCTATGCGAATGCGAGTCACCTCACGCGAACGCGAAGGTCACTAACCCAGACCTTCGCGAAGGCGGAAAAGCTATCGCAAACGCGGAGAGAATTTCTTCCCCAACCCAACCCCTTCTACGCGGACGTGATGGTCCTTTCGCGTTCGCGAAGAAGGAAACCAGAAATAGGCACATCTGGTATCATGTATTTAGCTCTGAGGGGTCCGAAACTCACCCGAGGCACTCGGGACACCGTCCAATGGCACTAACAGGTCTGTAATCATAATAAAGACTTGCTCGAATTCTCGAAACGCAAAAAAACAACAACGAAATCAAGAATCATACCCCGAAACTAAATTGAATCAAACTTTGAACTTCAAGTTTTCTAAATTTGCCGAATGCATCGAATCATACTTAGACTACTCGAAATGGCACCAAATTTTGCGTGCAAGTCTTAAATAACATTACGAAACTATTCCCAATCTCAGAATTCAATTTTGAACCTCTAGAACACTAAAACTCGCTCCAAACCAAATTTAAAGAACTTTTAAGTTCTTCAAGAACTAACTTTCACTATTAGGAGCAGAAACGCTCCTAAGTCATCCATTACCCGATCCGGACATACGAACAAGTCTGAAATCATCATACGAACCTATTGGAACGGTCAAATCCCGATTCCGAGGTCATTTACGCAAAATATTAACCGAAGTCAAACTTTGCCTTCTAGGCCAACCTTAAGGAACCAAGTGTTCCGATTTCAACCCAAACTCTTCCAAATCCTGAACCAACCGTCCCTGCAAGTCATAAATCAGTTAAAGCTAGTACGGGAAGTCTTATTTAGGGGAACAGGGTTCTAGAAAGCAAAATGACTGGTCAGGTCGTACATTCTCCGCCTCTTAAACAAACGTTCGTCCTTGAATGGGTTTAGATTCATACCTGAAGTGCTAAATAAGTGTGGATATCTGCTCCGCATGTCCTCCTCGGACTCCCAGGTCGCCTCCTAGACTGTTTGGCCCCTCCACTGGACCTTTACCGCAAAAATCCTCATGGATCTCAGTTGGTGATCCTGTCTATCAACAATGGTAACTGGCTCCTCCTCATAACCCAAGCTCTCATCTAGCTGAATAGTACTGAAGTCTAACACATTAGACAGGTCAGCGTGATACCTACAAAGCATAGACACGTGAAAAACTTGATAAACTCCTAATAAGATGGGAGGTAGAGCGGGCTCATAAGCAACCTCCCAAACTCACCTCAACACCTCAAATGGGCCTATAAACCTGGGGCTCAACTTTCCCTTCTTCCCGAATCTCATAACATCCTTCATCGGCGAGACTTTAAAGAGAACCTTCTCACTGACCATGAATGATACATCATGCGCCTTCTGATCCGCGTAACTCTTCTGTCTGGACTGTGCTGTGCGAAGTCTTTCCTGAATCAACTTTACCTTTTCCAAGGCATCTTTCACCAAGTTTGTAACATACAACTATGCCTCACCAGGCTCAAACCACCCGATAGGAGAACGACATCGCCAACCATATAATGCCTCAAATGGAGCCATCTTGATGCTGGACTGATAGATGTTATTATAAGCAAACTCGGCCAAAGGCAAGAACTGATCCTACTATCCTCCAAAGTCAATCACACATGCTCTAAGCATGTCCTCTAAAATCTGAATTGTCCGCTCCCACTGTCCGTCGATTTGAGGATGGAATGCTGTGTTGAGCTCCACACAGGTCCCAAAGTCACTTTAAACAGCTCTCCGAAAATTTAAAGTGAACTGAGGGCCTCTATCTTATATGATGGAAACAGGCACACTGTGCAACCGAGCTATCTCCCGAATGTAGATCTGCGCCAACCTCTCTCAAATATAAGTAGTCACAACAAGAATAAAGTGTGCCGACTTGGTCAACCTGTCAACAATGACCCACACTGCATCAATCTTTCGCAAGGTCCACGGCAACCCAACTATGAAGTCCATAGTAATTTGCTCCCATTTCCACTCAGGAATAGGCATCTGCTGAAGTAGGCCACCTAGCCTCTGGTGCTCATACTTAACCTCCTGGCAATTCAAGCACCTAACCACATACTCAACTATGTCTTTCTTCATCCGCAACCACTAATAATGCTGCTTCAGATCTCGATACATCTTCGTGGCACCTGGATGAATGGAATACCATAAACTGTGCGCCTCCTCTAGAATCCTCTCCCTCAAGCCATCGACATTAGGAACATATAGGCGACCCTGTAGTCACAGAAAACCATCCTCGCCAATAGAAACCTCCTTGGCACTACCATGTAATATCGTCTCTCTGAGAGCTGCTAAATGTGGATCATCGAACTGCCGAACCTTGATCAGCTCCAATAGTGAAGATTGAGCAACAACACACGCAAGGACCCAGCTGGGCTCTAAAATGTCCAGCCTCGCAAGTTTGTTAGACAAGGACTGAATGTCCAAAGCTAGTGGTCTCTCCTCTGCGGAAATGAATGCCAAGCTACCCATACTCTCTGCTTTCCTGTTGAAGGCATCCACGACCACATTTCCCTTGCCCGGATTGTAAAAAATGATGATGTCATAATCCTTCAGTAACTCAAGCCATCTACGCTGCCTCAAATTAATATCCCTCTGCTTGAACAAATGTTGTAAGCTGTGATGATCAGTATAAACCTCACACGACACCTTATACAGATAATGCCTCCATATCTAAGAGCATGAACAATCGTTGCTAAATCTAGATCATGCACGGGGTAATTCTTCTCATGAATCTTCAGCTGACGTAAAGCATATGCAATAACTCGCCCCTCCTGCATCAACACACATCCCAAGCCAACACGCGAAGTGTCGCAATAAACTGTAAACATCCCCGAATCGGAAGGCAGCACTAGAATTGGTGTTGAGGTCAAAGCTGTCTTGAGCTTCTGAAATCTCGCCTCACACTCGTTGGACCAACGAAAAGAGGCACCCTTCTGGGTCAATCTAGTCAAAGGTGTTGCAATGGACGAAAAACCCAGCACAAATCGGCGATAATAACTTGCTAACCCTAGGAAACTCCTGATCTCAGTCACTGAATTAGGACGTGGCCACCTTAATCTTCTTGGGATCTACCTTAATACCCTATCTTGATAAAACATGTCCCAAGAATGCTACTGGCTCAAGCAAAAACTCACACATGGAGAGCATAGCATATAGCTTTTGCTCCTGCAATGTCTGAAGCATAACTCTCAAATGTTGCTCGTTCTCCCCCATGCTATGTGAGTATATCAAGATGTCATCAATGAAGACAATAACAAAGGAATTAATATAAGGCCTAAACACCATGTTCATCAAGTTCATAAACGTTGCTGGGGCATTAGCCAAGCCGAAAGACATCACAGGGAACTCATAATGGCCATATCTAGTGCGGAAGGCAATCTTCGAGACATCTGAGTCTCGAATCTTCAATTGATGATACCCTGATCTCAAGTCGATCTTAGAAAACACACTAGAACCCTGCAACTGGTCAAACAAATCATCGATGCGAGGCAACAGGTACTTGTTTTTGGTGGTGACTTTGTTCAACTGGAGGTAATCAATGCAATCCGCGTAGTCCCATCCTTTTTCTTCACAAATAACACAGGTGCACCCCAAGGTGATACACTGGGTCTCACAAACCCCTTTGCTAACAACTCCTCAAGCTACTCCTCCAACTCCTTCAACTCTTTCGGAGCCATACGGTACGGTGGAATAGATATAGGCTGGGTA
This sequence comes from Nicotiana attenuata, assembly GCF_001879085.1. Lineage (NCBI taxonomy): Eukaryota > Viridiplantae > Streptophyta > Magnoliopsida > Solanales > Solanaceae > Nicotiana > Nicotiana attenuata. The sequence continues at coordinate 59,739 of NW_017671831.1, read as the reverse complement.
CCTGGAGCCAAATCAATGCAGAAATCAATGTCGCGATCCGGTGGCATGCCTGGAAGGTCAGAAGGAAACACATTGGCAAACTCCTGAACTACTGGCACTAAATCAATCGTCGGAAACTCTGCGATAGTGTCCCGAACATATGCTAGATACGCCAAACAATCCTTCTTGACTAGATATCGAGCCTTCAGAAAAGAGATGACCCGACTAGATTAACTGACGGAGGAACCCTTCCACTCCAATATCGGCAACATTGGCATCGCTAAAGTAATAGTCTTGGCATGACAATCAAGAATGGTGTGATACGGAGATAACCAACCCATGCCCAAGATGACCTCAAAGTCGATCATGTCAAGTAAGAGAAGGTCCACTCTAGTCTCATAACCACAGAAGGTAATCACACAAGATCGATAGATCCGATCCACAACCACAGAATTGCCCACATGAGTGGACACATAGACAAGAGTACCCAAGGACTCACGAGGAATATCCAGGATATGAGCAAATAAAGATGACACATATGAATATGTAGACCTTGAATCAAACAATACTGAAGCATCCCTGCCGCAGACAGAAATAGTACATGTTATCACGGCAACTGAGGCCACTGCATCTTGTCTAGCCAGAAAAGCATAGAATCTGGATGGAGTGCTGGCTGGCTAGCCTCCGCTTGGCTGAGCAATGGCTGACTGACCTCCCCCTGTCTGGCCTCCACCTCTAGGGTAGCCCCTATAAGCCTGTCCCCCACCTCTGGGTAGTCGGGCGGCTGGTGCTGCAATCATGGGCTCATGGCCCTGCTGTACTGCCTTGCCTCAAAGTCTAGGGCAGGTCCTCTTTATGTGATATGTATCTCCACGCTCGAAACAACCTCTTGGTACCATAGACTTCTGACCCTATGTCTGACCCTGATAGCCTAAATACCCACTAGAGGAACCCTGAACGGCTGGTGTATGGTAAGAACTCTCTGAAATAGCACTGAAGTAAGCACTGGAAGAACCTTGATGACTAGAATACCCTCCGAAGGAACCCTGAATATCTGGTGGGCAGTAAGAACTCTCCGGCATCGCATTGAAATAAGGCCTTGCTAGAGCACCTCGGGGAGGTAGTGGTGGTGGTGCCGAATATGAGGGCCTGCTGGGCTGACCCCTCCCAAGGTGAGCTCTGCCCCTTGTCGCGCCTCTTTTTTCTCGCGAAATCGGGTTTATGACATTTGGGAGGGCAACTCATTCCCTTTCGGAAATTTGGGTTTGAATTGAAGAGTCGCCACCTAATGATTAAGGTGCACTAGGACACCAAGAGGGTTTGATTTAAGTAACCAGAGATTGGGTAACGACTTGAAATTATCCCAAGGGAAGGTGTTAGGCACCCCTCAGGATCCACTAGTGTGGTTCCCGGCCAAACTATTGTTGTGAATTTAGGTGCAAATAAAATATAGGCAAATAAAAACTTCAAATAAGAGGGGATTTTCACCTAATGGTTTACATATAAACAGAGTTGGAAAGAACTAAAAGAAAGCTGATTTTTCTAAAAAGAAATAGTTTGAACAAAGAAACAAAGGGAAAGGGGGTCCTAGGTTTATTAATAATATGGATCACCCCACACAACATCCGGTAATCACTCCTTAGTGAGGGGCTACACGAGACGTTATCGCGTGGTCATCATATCCATATCAACCCTTCCCAACCTGTTAAGGTATCAAAGCGTGGATTGGTCTCGTTTACTTATTGCATGCTATTACCCGCCCCAATCCTATCAGTCCCGGAGGAATTTAGTACTACTAATCCTAAAGGGGAGGGATGTTAGGCTTATTTGTAGTTTCAAAGGCAAAATTCTAAGGCAACACACAAAACATGTATAGCAAGTTTGGGGAAAGCACATAACAACCATAAAGGCTCAGATATACCTCCTTTAAACAAAGAAGCACATAGTTACCATGACTTACACATACTGTTTGGGGTCTGATTAAAGAGCTTAAAGGTTGAGGCAGACTGATTTATTACATAATTCAGATAAGAAGCCCGAATCAGGCCTGCCCGCTGGTTGTAGTTAATAGAACTTATTCAGTTTATAACTTTACCCTAAGGCTTGCCTAAGTGTTGGACGGGGATCCTATAAGCATGGTATCTACTGAATTCAGAAAACAATGAAATAACAAGGTCTACAATAAACTGAATACGTACTGGTTAAAAAAAAGGGTAGTCAGATTATTAAAAGAAAGGAAAGTTTTAACGAAGATCATAAGTTCTGCAGCTGATGGCACCTGTTATTACTTAATTTTAGCTCTATGCGTGAATGAAGCGATTCAGATTCAATTAAGAATTCCTATAGACATACTTTCTATGCGTAGTTGATTTTAGGACTTTTGTAGGCATGGTAAAAATGCAGAAGCCTTATAGACATGATGTCTAAATGCATAAGACTGGTTTTAACCTATAAACATGGTATCTAACTGGCAGAATTTGTTTAAGAATTATGAGCATGATATCTAGATGAATGTAGTAGTCCCATGATCATGATTTCTATATGAAAATGGATATTCAGAATTCCTTATAGGCATGCTTTCTATATGCATTTGCAGAATTCTAAATACCTATAGACATGGTATCTATGTGAGAATTGGACATGCAGAATTTAGAATGACCTATAGGCATGATTTCTATATGAGAGTTGCAGAATTCAGAATGCCCTATAGGCATGGTATATACCCTTTGCATACATAGTTACCCTTCCTTTTTCAGTAGCCATCCCTAAGAGTTTATTACAAATTATTACAGCCCGGAATAAAGTAAAAATACATAAGAAAATATAAAAGTACAACCAAAGAAGAGCCTGATTCAGACTTCATGTCTGAAATATGAGGTAAACTAACTCCAAGAGATCATGATCCAAAGCCTTTCTCCCATTTGAGCATGACAAAGTTCCCTAAGAGCCTCAATGGGACTCCGGGCACACCCAAATGTACTATCAGATTAGGACAAGTGCACTGTGGAAGGGCCAGCCCTCAAGTGTCCAAGTTCAGAGGGAACTCAAAGGTCCCAAAGCAAGGCTCACAAGAGAGGGGCAGAACTTAAAGACTAAGAGAGAGTGCAAGTGCAGAAATAGAATTCTAAAGGGGAGAAAGGAGAGGGAAACAGCTACAAATAAGTACACATAGGGGGTTCAGAGGAATAGGGAGATTGTAAATAGCCTATTGCTTAGGCAAGGGCAGGCTTTAGGCATGCCCAGCAATGGAGGATGCTAGCATACCCATAAGCCTATTAGGACACACATTATTAGAGGCTAGGATCCCAGGGGATCAAGTTTAATTCATGGACAATAATTTGCATATTGCCATGCCTCAAACCATAGCATGAACACATGGGGGGCAGGGGTTTGGGATTCATAACAGAACAGGCAGAAAGAAATCAATATGCTAGAGTAAATGTTGAACTATACAGAAGTAGTAAGCAGACAGGGATACAAAAGCAGTAAATAAACACATTGTTGTGGTGCTAAAAGCTTAAATCAGGACATACCAGTTTCAAAGAAGCAAATAGAGAAAAGTAGGCAGTAGGTCTTCTAAACATGCCACAGTACAAGCTACAAGAGAGAATGCTTTTGAGTGTAAGTGTAAGTTCAGAAAGACTACGAGTGATGGGTGTCTTTTGTGTCAATGAAAGAGTCGTGTATTTATAGTGTGAAGACAGGCAGAAATAAGGTAAGAGAACAATTAAGGAACTGGATATCAATTTAAAATCAATCAATACAAGACTTCCTTTAATTAAGGAATTCAGACATAAACGGTAAAAGTTATTTAAGGAAAGAAATCATATAAGCATCTTATGTAAAGTAGGCAATTAGGGGTAAATACATAGGAGTTTATTTAAGGGGAAAATTTTGAAAGACACGGTTAAAATAAATAAGGTAAGGATCGATCAGTATACAGTAAATCAAGGGGTCAGAGATTTTGCAATCACTGGCCCATGAATGAACCAAGTCGGAAAAGCTAAGGAAAGTTTCTTGACTTAAATCAAATAACAGGGAAATCCGCAAACAAGGAAAGAAATCAATCAAACTTATACAAAGGATGTCTGAAATTAATCAAAAATTGAATGCCAATTTAGAGGGAAGTTCAGCACATATAAAGAGCACACAAGCATGCTAGGCTGAATTTAGGGCAAAGAAAAACGTCATGCCATTGCAAAATCAGTAGGTAATAGACTGTATGATCATGGTAGTCACATAGGTCGCAATGTAGAAGAGATAGTGTCAAATAGCATACAAAGGGTCCAGCATGAAGACCTTAGAAAGGTTTAGTAGAAAATCAGAATCGCTTAAAGAAACAGAGATTTCAAGACTCAGTTCAAAGACTCGAAATAGGTTCAAAGGAGTTAGGGTCTTTGAAATAAAACAAGTTCAAGAAATCACATAGCCAATGGTCTCAAAACTCGGAAGGACCCCCAAATTCTAGGGTTTTTACCATCAATCAAGTGCAGAGATGAGAGGACAAGTAATCAAGGAAAAGGTACTAATCGAAACCAGTTCAAAGGTTTCAGAAAGGAACTGAGACCTTTAACATGCTCTTTCAGTAGCAGAAACTCATGAGAAGCATAGTAAAAGAACAACATTTGAGACACAGTAAAATAAGTCAAAGAAACATAGTAGAAGAAGCTAGTCAAAACAAAGCAGAAGAAACATATAAAGAAGCATAGTAGGAGAAACTTATTAAGAACACAGTAGAAGAAACTTAATAAGAAACACATAAAGAACACAGTAGAAGAAACTTAATAAGAAACACACAAAGAACACAGTAGAAGAAACATAGTAGAAGAAACACACAAAAGAAAAAAAAAATCAGAGAAACGTCTAGATAACTCAAAAAATCCCTAGATCGAAAAAAATAAAAGTTTAGAAAGCATAGTTTTGAAAGAAATATCAAGAAATCGTTTAAAAGTTTAGGGAAAACATGGATCTGGAACGGATCTAAAGAGATCAGAAAAACCTCAAAAGCTAGGGTTTCAGAGGAACCCAAACGGTGAGAAAGGCTTGGATAGTCGTTGATCTAAGCAGGAGGAGTCGAGGCCAGGCTCGAACAGACATGGCTTGTCGGAGCAAGGCCGTAGATGGCCATGGAACTTGAGTCAGGAAAGGTCTGGACGAAGCTTCTTCGTGGTTAGGCCATGAAACTTCAGCAACCAAGCGTATAGGAACCATAGAAGGCTGGTAGGTGGTGAGACCACCATGGATTCAGGCCAGGAGGTGGCCGGAGAAGGTGAGTGAAACTCGTCGGAGCGGAGGGGGAGGGGGAAGGTTGTAGAGAGAACCAGAGATAGAGAGATAGAGAGGAGAGTCGGTTAAATGAGGAATGAGAGGAGTTTGGAGGGGTCGTTTGGTTTAATTTGGAAAGAAAGAATCCGGACCATTTTGATCAACGGCCAAGATTCAATCAGATTGGGTCGGGTAGATTTAGGAATTGGGCTTGGGTCTTTGGGCTGATTTAATTTTAAGCTAAATTTGAAAGCCAAATTTGGCTACAAGTTAAATAGCCCCTTTTTCCCATTTAATTTATAGAAAATAGTAAATAAATTTCTGAAGCCAAATTCAAAGCACTAATATGATTTATAACGTATAATTAACAATTTAAAAATATAAGATCCCATTTTATAAACATGAGACGAATTTAAACCTAAAAATGGCTAATATTGCAATTATGCAATTTTATCCTTAAAAATACCAAATAAATTTGTAAAAAATATGTAAAAGTACCATAGCTATATTTTAATGTAAACATGAGATTCCAATAAATGAATCACCAAATATGATAATTTTGGGGATAATTATTGGGTTTTTCTTGATAAAATAAGGCAGTAAATTAATTTAAAAATCTTTGAAAAATTAAGGAAAAATAGTGTAACCTTGGGATATACTTATATATAGGCTATTTTGAAGGTATTTTGCATATTTAAAAATGCGGGGAAAAATTGGGTATCAACAGCTGCCCCTCTTTACCCGGGAAGGATGAAAGAGTAGTTGGGTAAAGATGTGATGGTCAATTTTGACCGAACGAAATGGCGGTGCTCTGGCTCCTGAGCTGCCTACATATCCCTGGTCTTACAGGAATCAGGCCATATGTAGTTCAGGATCCATCGGCGGAATATGCCGATGGAGACTTTCCAATAACGGACGCAATATTCAGTACGGGGTGAATGGTTATGGTGTAATAGGGTTGCGGGAACTGGAGCGGGATCGCTCCTGTTGAGATGGCTGTTGCTCGTCGGTTTACCTGCAAATGAGCAATACAAGCATATATTGTGCATAAATTTAAATGTGATGCAAGTTCCCGTCGAACCATGAATGTTGTCTTTGGAAGGTTAGGATGACGTCCTTAGACCATAACGTCCTGGTCCATGAAGCGTATGTAAAGGATTCGCAGGCCATGAAATGATGCTCTCGGCTATGAGAATGATTCCTCCGAACTATGATGCCTTTGAAAAATGATATGCAAAAGATTAAAAGGGGGTCCTCAGGCCATGACATGGTGTTCTCGGGCTATGAAAATGGTGCCTCCGAACAAAGACGCCTTCGGATGATTTGGCGATCTTTTAGCCTATGAGATGCAGTATGTGGGGATCTTTCAGCCCATGTAAATGTGAATAAGGTGGCGATCTTTCAGCCATGTTGAACGTAAATAAGGTGGCGATCTTTCAGCCATGCAGAATGTAAATAAGGTGGCGATCTTTCAGCCATGCAGAATGTAAATAAGGTGGCGATCTTTCAGCCATGCAGAACGTAAATAAGGTGGCGATCTTTCAGCCATGCAGAATGTAGATGGAGACAGAGCTTAGTCCCGGAAGGCAGAATGGTAGCCTTACGCAATGCAGAAAATGCAGATGGAGACAGAGTTTTAGTCTCGGAAGGCAGAATGGTAGCCTTATGCAATGCAGAAAAAGCAGATGGAGACAATGTTTAGTCTCGGAAGGCATAATGATAGCCTTATGCAATGCAGAAAATGCAGATGGAGACAGTGTTTAGTCTCGGAAGGCAGAATGGTAGCCTTATGCAATGCAGAAAATGCAGATGGAGACAGTGTTTAGTCTCGGAAGGTAGAATGGTAGCCTTATGCGATGCAGAAAATAAAAATAAAACGGCAAATGGTAACAGAGTTTCTAAGCTGATAGTAGGTTGCGACATCGTGACTGTTGGGGACGTTGCGATATAGGGAATATCGCTGGCGTGCGTGGGTAGCAAATGCTGGTAAACGCGAGCAATTTTGAGAGTTGTATTCCCGAACACATTTTTCTTCTGAATGTATAGCATGTCAGATGCTTTCGCAATCCAAATGTCTGTATCCAAAGAAAAATTGTGAGTTTTGTAGAAGAGAGGTTAGTTCGTATCCCTGGTGGCCTTGTCCGACCTGTTCGACTTTGATCTGGTGATACGGTATGTATCATTGGGGTAGTGTTGCCGAACAAAGAAATTTCGATAATAAACATGCATGAGTTTGTAAAAATATTACATAAGTACATATTTAAAAAAAATAGCTTTTAGATGAATCGACGACTGTGACGTAGTTCAGGACATTGCAACCTCTCCTGCTTCGGAATTTTGAGGGTCCTCCTAAAAAATCTGCCCCAGTTTAATGGGTTGATGATTCTTACGGCTGCTTGTGATGACTGACTAAAATTACTTCGGAATTTTGAGGGTCCTCCTCAAAATTCTGCCCCAATTTCCAATTACGGGGGGAAATGAAAATCTTATTGAATTGTGACCGAACCCATAGGGCTGCCTACGTATCCCTTCTTAAACGGTAATCAGGTCAGGCATAGTTCAAATTACATCATATAGGAAAGCACATAGATTACACATAGTATCGCTTGACTGCATCTGAATTGATCGGCTTTGGCCAAACTTCTCCGTCCATTTCTGCAAGTATGAGGGCTTGTCACGACCCCAGTTCACCGTCCATGAACATGTCGTGATGGCACCTAGTTCCTACAACTAGGTAAGCCTAACAGTGCAGAAATAACTACTTAACATTGCGGAATAATTAATTAAAAGGGAACATATGAAAATAACAAATGTATATAAGGCCGCCCGGCCTATACAACTCTAAAGATATGCGGAAGTCTACAACTCCATCCCAAAACCCGGAAACTCACGGGAAACACAGGCTAATAGAATTACCATAAGTGCTCAAATCTCCAGAATGTCTACATCAAAAGTATGATAGGATAAAAGCACTACAACTAGAATAAGGAAGAAGACTCTTCGGTCTGCGGACGCTGCAGATATACCTCGAAGTCTCTGTGTATCTCCTCACCTCAAGGATAGTGCGCCTGAGTAGAGGTACCTGGATGATCTGCACATGAAAAACATGCATAGGAAGGGCATGAGTACACCACAGCGGAACTCAGTAAGTGCCAAGCCTAATCTCGGTTGGGTAGTGACGAGGAAGGTCAGGGCCCTACTGAGATAAACATAATATATGATAGAATAAGGAAAACAGTATAGATAAAGTCTACAGCGAGAATCTAAACGGGATAAATAAGGGAAACAGTAATAGGAAGCAGAAACAAAACAATATAAGAAATACTGCTCACTACAGGAAGTAATAGCCGGGGATCTCTTGGTATCCCGAGGATCTCTTGGTATCCTCATCATATACACTAGGGATCTCCTGGTATCCCGAGGATCTCTTGGTATCCTCATCATTTACACGAGGGATCTCTTGGTATCCCGAGGATCTCTTAGTATCCTCAAATCTGATATTTACATGTGTCGGGGATCTCCTGGTATCCCGCACCTCAATCCAGAACATAACAAGTACAGGGGGATCTCTCGGGATGCCGTCCCGTAGTCCCCAATTTAAAACACATAATAACAGCCCAAAACATTAGGATAAATGCTAAACTTAGAACAAGTAATAGAAATCCTAGCCTAACATGCTTCACGTAGTACAAACAAGACAATTTAAGCACTTAAGCAAGTAAGTCAACTAAACATGCTCCTCTAAACTAGCATAGGATAAACTTATAATTCAAAATAAGCAGGTAAGCAAGAAACGCAATTTAAATACTTCAAGTAAAAAACGGATTTCCAACAATTAGCTCAAGTACGCGCTCGTCACCTCACGTACGAGGCTTTCAAATATCAAATATCATGTCCTAAGGGGAAGAGGTCCCCCACACAAGGTTAGACAAGCCACTTACCTCGAACCGTCTGAATATCAACTAGAAACCACGCTCTTGCCACGAGTATCCAACTCTAAATGGACCAAATATATTTAATTCAATTACCCATTGTAAATAACATCGCAAACAACTGGTTTTGCTATTTAATTCAAAGCTACGGCGTGAAATTAGGTAAAATGACCAAAATGCCCTTCAGGCCAACGCCTTGGAATCGAATAATTTTCACATTTTCAGAACCCTCGCACTCTCACGAGTCTAACCATATAATAATCTCCCAAATCGGAGGTCAACTGCTCACTCAAAACTCAATAGTTTAGCCTATGAAGTTTTAACCAAATTCTTCCAATTTTGATCCCAAATTCGAATTTTAACGATGGATTTAACTACAGAATGATGAAATATAACTAGAAGGGATTAAAGAAACGTTACCCAATAATCTCCTCTTGAAAACCCTCTGAAAATCGCTCTCCCCCGAGCTCAAATTGATTTTTCTAACTTATGAAATCAAACCCTCGAAATTTCTATATCTGCACAGGCATTTCCGCTTCTGCGGACAAGGTACCGCATCTGCGGTCCCGCTTCTGCGAACCAATTTACCGCTTTTACGGTTTTCATTAAAAGGGGTCAGGTCCGCATCTGCGATGTCTAAACCGCTTCTGCGGCTCCGCTTTTGCGGACATGGCACTGCTTCTGCGGTTTCTGAGGGAAAGGGGGAAAGACGCTTCTGTGGAAACTTAGCTGCCTCTGCGGTGCCGCATCTGCGGTTCCCAAGCCGCAGATGCGAAAATACCAGAAGAGGAACACTTCAGCTACTGCATTCACTTCAAAATTCCTCCGTTAACCACCCGAAATCATCCCGAGGCCCCCGGGACCCCAACCAAAAGCACCAATAACACCTAATACCTCATTCAAACTTGTACCAATCCTTAAACAATGTTGGAAACTCGAATTAGTCAATGATTTGAGCCTAAGAACTTCAAATTCCATAAAAATACATTTTCGATCAAAAACCTAACCAAAACACGTCCGAATGACCTGAAATTTCGCACACACATCCCAAATGAAACGATGGAGGTACTGCAACTTCCGGAATTCCAATCCGACCCTCGGATCAAAAACTCACTATCGGACCGGAAACTTCAAAAATTCAACCTTCGGCATTTCAAGCCTAAATGAGCTACGGACTTCCAAAATACATTCCGAACACGCTCCCAACCCCGAAATAACCTAACGGAGCTAACGGAACCATCGGAATTCCATTCCGAGGTCGTCCTCATACTACGGACCACTTTTCCACACTTAAGCTCTCATTTAGGGACTGAGTGTCCCAAAACTCTCCGAAACTCAACACCGAACGTCCCGGCAAACCAAAATTGCAGAAATGAACATAGGGGAAGCAGTTAATAGGGGATCGGGGCATTAATTCTTAAGACGACCGGCCAGGTCGTCACAGGGCTCCTCCTGTTAGAACCCGGTGTACCATGTATGGACCCTGCTAGTTGGGAGAGAATTTCCCTTTGGCTTCATCTTGATGCGGGAAAATTTTCTTTAACACCAGTTGCCCCGATGCGAACTGTCTTGGCTTGACTCTTTTGTTGAAGGCTCTGGACATTCTGTTCTGATAGAGCTGACCGTGGCAAACTGCATTCATTCTCTTTCCGTCTATAAGAGCTAGTTGCTCGTAATGACTCTTCACCTATTTTGCATCGTCAAGTTCAGCTTCTTGTATGATCCATAAAGAAGGGATTTCTACCTCGACGGAAATGACTGCTTCTGTACCATAAACCAGCATATAGGGGGTTTCCCTAGTTGATGTGCGGACTATGGTGCAGTACCCTAGTAAGGCAAATGATAGCTTTTCGTGCCACTGCTTATGCTTCTCTATCATTTTCCTTAATATCTTCTTGATGTTCTTGTTGGCGGCCTCTATGGCGCCGTTCATTTGAGGCCTATAAGCTGTAGAATTCTTGTGTATGATATTGAAGGTTTCACACATGGCTTTCATCAGGTCACTGTTGAGATTGGAGCCATTATCAGTAATGGTTGACTCCGGAATCCCAAACCGAAAAACGATACGGTCGCGGACGAAGTATGCCACGACTTTCTTAGTCACTACTCTGTCAGATGCTTCCTCGACCTATTTGGTGAAACAGTCGATTGCTACTAGGATAAACCTGTGCCTGTTGGAGGCGGCAGGCTCGATCAGTCCAATAACATCCATTCCCCATGCGGCGAAAGGCCATGGGGAGCTTGTTGCATTAAGCTCATTCGGTGGCACCTTAATCATGTCTGCATGTATCTGGTAGCGTTGGCATTTCCGGTCATACTGGATGCAGTCCGTCTCCATAGTCATCCAAAAGTAACAAGCCCGGAGTATTTTCTTAGCTAAGACAAAACCGTTCATATGTGGACCGCAGGTCCCAGCATGGATTTCTTCTAGTAGTTTAGATGTTTCCTTCGCGTCGACACACCTTAGTAATCCCAAAACCGGAGTCCTCCTATACAGGATTCCTCCGCTATGAAAGAAATTGTTAGACAACCTTCGAAATGTGCGCTTCTGAGTAGTGTTTGCAAGTTCTGGCTATTCTCCTTTTGCCAAATATTCCTTGATATCATGAAACAAGGTTTTCCATCTGCTTCTTCTTCGACATGAGCACAGTAAGCTGGCTGATCATAGATCTTTACCGGAATGGGATCAATGAAGTTCTTGTCTGGATGTTGTATCATGGATGATAGAGTAGCCAGTGCATCGGCGAACTCATTCTGGACTCTGGGAACATGTTGGAATTCCGTCTTTGTGAACCTCTTTCTCAATTCATGTACATAATGCAGGTACGGGAGTATCTTGGAGTTCTTGGTTGCCCATTCTTCTCTGACCTGATGTATGAGTAGGTCTGAATCTCCGATCACTAGCAACTCTTGAATGTTCATGTCAATGGCCATCTTGAGCCCTAGGATGCAAGCTTCGTATTCAGCCATGTTGTTGGTACACGGGAACCTGAGTTTGGCAGACACCGGATAATGCTGACCGGTTTCTGATACTAGGACTGCTCCTATGCCAACTCCTTTGAAATTTGCTACTCCATCAAAAAACATTCTCCAACCGTCATAGGATTCTGCAATATCTTCTCTTATGAATGATACCTCGTCGTTAGGAAAATACGTTTTTAGGGGTTCATATTCTCCGTCCACGGGATTTCCGCAAGATGGTCTTCTAATGCCTGTCCCTTGATTGCTTTCTAAGTCACGTAGACAATGTCAAATTCACTCAACAGAATTTGCCACTTGGCTAGCTTGCCGGTGGGCATGGGATTCTGGAAGATGTACTTCAAAGGATCCATCCTTGATATGAGATATGTAGTACATGCACAGAAGTAGTGCCTCACCTTCTGAGCTACCCAAGTCAAAGCATAACATGTGCGCTCTAACAGAGAATACCGGGCCTCGTACGGGGTAAACTTCATACTAAGGTAATAGATGGCCTGCTCCTTCCTCCCCGTTTCATCATGTTGCCCCAGAACACAATCGAACGCTCCATCCAATACTGCAAGGTAGAGTAATAGAGGTCTACCTGGCTCGGGCGGGACCAAAAATGGTGGTATTGATAGGTACTCCTTGATTCTGTCGAAGGCCTTTTAGCAGTCATCAGTCCATTTGGTAGCAGCATCCTTCTTCAACATCTTAAAGATTGGCTCACAGATAACTGTAGATTGTGCTATGAACCGGCTGATATAGTTAAGTCTCTCCAAGACACTCATTACGTCTTTCTTGTTCTTTGGCAGTGGCAATTTTTGAATGGCTTTGACCTTTGATGGATCCACTTCTATCCCTCAGCGACTTACAATGAACCCAAGTAGTTTTCCGCCAGGAACCCCAAATGCACATTTTGCGGGATTCAGTTTCAGGTTGTACCTTCTCAGTCTGTTGAAGAACTTCCACAAATCTTCCATGTGATCAGTGGCTTTCTTGGATTTGATGATGATGTCGTATACATATACTTCGATCTCTTTGTGTATCATATCATGAAAAATGGTGGTCATAGCCCTCATGTAGGTGGCCCCTGCATTCTTTAACCCGAATGGCATCATCTTGTAGCAGTATATTCCCCACGGCGTAATAAAAGCCATTTTCTCAGACTCTTCTTCATCCATCCAGATCTGATGATAACCAGCGAAACAATCCACAAATGATTGCAATGCATGCTTGGCACAATTGTCTATCAAGAATTGTATGTTTGGCAAAGGAAAGTCGTCTTTCGGACTGGCCCGGTTAAGATCCCAGTAGTCGACACAGACCCTGACCTTCCCGTCTTTCTTTGGCACTGGCACAATATTGGCTAACCATGTTGGGTATTCTACTACCCGGAGAACCTTAGCTTTGACCTGTTTGGTGACTTCTTCCTTGATTTTCAAACTCATATCAGGCTTAAACTTCCTGAGCTTTTGTTTTACCAGCGGACATGCTGGATCGGTTGGCAGTTTGTGGGCCACAATAGATGTACTCAGACCAGTCATATCATCGTACGACCAAGAGAATATGTCCTCATATTCCCTTAGAAATTCTATGTACTCTTCCTTTTCTGACGGTGACAAATGAACGTTGATTCGTGTTTCTTTGACGTTTTCTGCATCTCCCAGGTTAACAATCTCAGTCTCATCCAGGTTGGACTTAGGTCTGTTCTCAAAATCCTCGACTTCTTTAACAATCTCTCTGGTATGTCATCATCCTCTGAATCTATGTCCGTTTGTTGCATTGTCTCATTGCATGTCACAGTCATTGGTTTATCAAGATAAGTAATTGTAATGCTGTATAAGTAAAGTCATGAGAGAAAAAAAATAGTAATAAGCGTTGATTCATAAGAAAAGTCAAAATGCTTTGATAAATTGCATAATTGTTTTGAACATTGAAGATCTTATTGCGAAATTTAAAATGCGAAAGGAAAGTCAACTAGTAAAATAAAAGATAGTGCATGATGCTTGTTCAGCCTTGCTACCCCGAGGCTTTCCGAGCTCTGGTGGTTCTGATGGTCCAGTTATTGAGGCATGCTCCTCTACTTACGGCCTGTACGGAAGGGCCTTCCTCCCCCTCCTCCTCAAGAACAACATAAAATCCATGTCATTGTCCTCTAACAATAAGTTTTTCACTGCTGCGAGTGCTTCCTCTTCTTCTGACCCATAGATAACATCGGTTGGTTGGAAAGTCTGCTCCAAGTGTGGTATTAGCTGCTCAGGTGATAGTAAGGACCGCGCCATGGTGGCGACCAGTTATTGAATTCCTCCCAAGTATACTCATATCCCAGACCGAAGGTAGTGCCATGTTTCTTTAGTTTGATAGAATTAGCGATTCCTTGGAGGTTCTTGCCAAGTCCCTGCCAGGTTCATATCCGCTCCAATTCAATATGCTTTCAATTTTGTTGTCCTACCATTTGTCCTTGTCAACGGCGTTGACTCACTCGATGTGGTGATAGGTCTCCCCGCCTATCTTTCTTCTATCATTGATTAATGGAATGGTCTGGTGACTGTATATAGGGTTGCTACCGTTGCCGTGAATGATCACCTCTTGATGATTCCATTCGAATTTCACTGCCTGATGTAGCGTTGATGCTACAGCTCCAGCGGCATGGACCATGGCCGTCCTAACAGCTGATTGTAAGATGCTGGCACGTCTATCACATGGAAATCAACATCGAACCAAGTTGGTCCCATTTGCAAACACAGACTAATTTCCCCAATAGTGGATCTTTGGGAACCGTCGAAGGCTTTTACGTTGATAGCTCTGTCTTTTATCTCATGCAGTCCCTTACCCAACTTCTTGAGCGTTACCAGTGGACAAATGTTGAGGCTAGAACCCCCGTTAATCAGGATCCTGGTGATAAAGTAGTCTTCGCATTGCACGGTGATATGCAGCGCTTTGTTGTGACCCAAACCTTCGGTGGTAGCTCATCTTCATGAAAAGTAATTTTGTGACTTTCCAGCACATGTCCGACCATGTTGGCCATTTCTCCGCCGGTGATGTTGCTTGGGACGTATGCTTCACTTAATACCATCAACAAAGTATTCTTGTGTGCCTCAGAATTCTGTAGCAAAGCCAGGATAGAAATTTGTGCCGGCATTTTGTTCAGCTGATCAATGACCCAGTATTCCTTGGCTTGTATCTTTCTCCAGAGATCATCGGGCCCAGTTTCAATGATGGTTGGCCGACCAGAGGCCTGCTTGCTTGACTCAGCCAAATGTTTCGGGGTATAAACCCTACCGGTTCTCGTCATACCTTGTGCCGCAATGGCTTCCCCAAACTTGACCTTTCCTTTTCTTCTTGCCTCGGCTGTGTAGTCCCAAGGTATGGCATTTGTATGGAATGGTGCCATGGCCGACATTGCTACCGGAATTGGCGTGGCTATCTTTACTCTGAACGGAGCATGTGCTTTGGAAGGTAAAACCGTAACTTCAAATGGTGCAGATGCATTTGCTGGAGACACAAACTTGACTTCAATTGGCGCTGGTGCCTTTGCAGATGACGTTGCTTCAAACTCAAGTGGCACAGACATGTTTACCTCATCATCCCCAAAGGGGTGAATCTGGACCACAATTGGATTCAGAGTAACTATTGGCTTCTTTGGGTCATCACCTTCTGCGATTAGCCCAATTGATCCCTCAGGATCCCAATCCTCCTCTACTTCAATCATGTGCACGCTTCCACCCTTATGGTCTGGCAAAGGGTTATTGCGGACATTCGGAGCGGGCTCCTTTGCCACAATAATCTTGTTGTCAATGAGAGCCTGGATCTTATCTTTTAGGGATCGACATTTGTCGATAGTATGTCCTTTCATGCCGGAATGGTATGCACAGGATTTATTTGGATTGACCCATTGAGAAGGGTTCTCAGGGGTTATAGCAGGGATAGGGGCGACATAACCAGCAGCTTTGAGCCTTTCGTACAGCTGGTCAATGGGTTCAGCAATGATCGTATACTGTTTAGGAGGCCTGCGGTCAAAATTGGGTCGCGGTCTTGGGAAGTTTTGGCGTGCAGGAGGTGATTGATAGTGGGATGGTTGAGCATTGTAGGCTTGGTAGACATGTGCATGTTGGAAATATCTTGGTGAGGTAGGTTGATATGGGGGAGGTGGAGGTGATTGATAAGTGGGTCGTGGAGTTTGGTAAGAGGGTGAGGGTGCTTGTTAGTTCGGAGTTGGCTGATATGTGAGTGGAGGCATTGGATAGGTTTGGTATTTGATAGGGGATTTGGTTCTCTATGCAACCATTACGGCACCTACATCCCTTTTCTTGGACGTACAACCAGACTGTAAAGCCTTATTGGTAGCTTGCAAGGCTTCAAAGTTTGTAACCATACCACTTTTGATGCCTTCTTCGATCCTTTCGCCCAGCTTGATGATGTCAGAAAATTTATGGTTCTCGATCAGTATTAGCCTTTCATAATACTATGGGTCCTGAGCCCAGACGAAAAACTTGTTCATTTGTTCCTCCTCTAAAGCAGGTCTGACCTTAGTAGCTTCTGATCTCCAGTGAATAGCATACTTGCGGAATGTGGGCTTCTTCTTTAGGTTTTGAATGTAGAACACATCTGATGCATTTTCTGTGTTGAACCTGAACCTGTCCATAAAGTCGGACGCCATACTCACCCAGTTCGACCATTTCTTCGGGTCTTGGCTAATGTACCAAGACAGAGCATCTCCTTTCAGACTCCTCATGAAAATCTTCATGCGGATCCTCTCGTCTTTCCCTACTTCGACCAGCTTGTCGCAGTATGTTCTCAAGTGGACTCTCGGATCCCTTGTACCATCAAACATCTCGAACTTAGGAGGTTCGTACCCCTCGGGCATTTCGACATCGGGTTGTATGCAAAGATCTTCGTAGTTCAACCCTTCAATCCCCTTACTTCCTTCGACACCCTGAATTCACTAGTCAATTTCTTAAGTTCTTCAGCCAGGTTCCTGATGAGTGAGTCTTTATCATCAGACTCGGGTGTGCTTGAGATGGGTTGGGTGGAGTGTGGCATGGTCTCCACATAGATGGGGGTGTTATGATGAGTGTGGAAATGGTTATTTGTGGAGTTCAATGGTTCTGGGATGAGCAGTGGAGTATTGTTGGAAGTATGGAAGGTATTGCAGTGGTGGTGAGGAGCAGGATGGTTTTGTGGCTTTGGGATATTTTGTGGCGGTGTGGGGTTCTGAGCGTTTGGGAAATTGACATCCGGAGTGGTGAGGGAAAATGGCAGATTTGCCAGATTCCGAACCTGATCAAGCTCTTCTTGGAATTTCAGCAGTTTTTGTTCGAGTTGGGATACATTTTCCTTAGGAACCAGAGTACCATGACCACGAGTGACCTCTACCCGTTCAGTTGAGTTCTCCTTTCTAGCGTTGTTCGAATCTTCCATCTTCCTTTTGTTCTTGTTTCTGACAAGTCTAAGAGGAGGAGCGGGTGGAGGGCCCCTGGATCTCGTGGAATAGGATGATGATGCCAGAGTGCACGAACTAACCTTCGGGGAGGGGAATAAAACAAAAAGTAAAAACAAAAGGTAACAAGCTAGTGAGGATTATAAGAAAATGTTGCGCTATTTAAACACATAGTGCAAGAATGTAAATCGTGTTCTAATTTGGGAACCTCTTTGTGCCCGAGGTAGGCCTAGCGAAAAGTTGATTTGGAGATCTTAGAATGTTAATGCCTCATTTTATTGATAAGAAGTAGACGAATCCCAAATCGACACTAAATAACAGGAAATAAAAGTCACTAATGGCCATTGGCCTTATTACATTTTATAAAGCGAAAAGATAAACTCCTATCTATTTGGTCCCTGAAGGACCTTCCTCGGGTTGAATGCTCTCATTGATCAGATCCTCCAGTTCGCATAAGTTCATTGGTAAAACGCCTTTGCAAGGTGTTCTCCTTCATTTCCCTCAGCGTTCTGGCAGTCGGTGACTCTCTTCCTCACTTTTCCTTCCAATTCCAGCAGACTGTATTCCAGATATTCCAACTTTTCGCTAGCTTTGGCGGCCCTCTCTTTCCACCCGTTGATTTGGTCACTTGATGGAAGACTCCTCCACCAGTCTAGCAAGAGTGGGGGCGTGCTAATCATACCAAAATAGAGGACCTCGTGCCTCATTTTCTGCAAAACAAAAAGGGTTAGGCCTTTACCCCTACCGGACTTGACTATTTAAATATCAATAATTGGCATAAAAGCAGTTAGTTCTCCAAATAAATGCATAGAACATGGTAGTGTTCGTTTGGGTTATAGGGAAACCCAGTGGACTTTGGACAGGGATATCTTAAAGAGTCATTATGCGGACAACATAATTGACTCGGCTAATTTTGACCATGATGTATGCACAATTAAACAGAGTAAGGTTTCTATGGGGTTTTAGACTGGTACCCTTGAGTGGACAACTCATGGGGGAAAGGCACGGAACTGTCGACTACACCGTTGATCGACTGGTTTTACTGCTAATATGCCTTTTTCGGATTTAGAGGGTGATAATATCAGAAGAGCGCAACCACTCATTATAAGTGTTGCTATGGTATTTTGTTTGGCACGAGTGGAATATGATGTTGAAAACATGCTTATACAATAATTAAAGCAGGTTGTCACATATTTGCACGTTAAGAAAGCAGTAAATACAATAGTTCTTCATAATTTAAAGCAGTAATAAAGGAAAGCAGCAAAGGAAAGAAATAAAGGAAAGAAACAAAAAGACAAGTCAGTTTGTAGTTGAAAAGGGGAGTTGAATGCTTAATGGTATTAAACAAATAAAGGCATATAAAGAAATGTCAAGTCACAATAATAGTCTGAAATGGTAAAAGCCTAAGAGGTTCCCCGGCAGAGTCGTCATGCTGTCGCGCCCCCTTTTTCTCGCAAAATCGAGTTTATGACATTCGGGAGGGCAACTCATTCCCTTTCGGGAATTTGGTTTTGAATCGAAGAGTCGCCACCTAATGATTAAGGTGTATTAGGACACCAAGAGGGTTTGATTTGAGTAACCAGAGATTTGGTAAGGGCTTAAAATTATCCCAAGGGGAGGGTGTTAGGCACCCCTCAGGATCCACTAGTGTGGTTCCCGGCCAGACTATTGTTGTGAATTTAGGTGCAAATAACATTTAGGAAAATAAAAACTTCAAATAAGAGAGGATTTTCACATAATGGTTTACAGATAAACAGAGTTGCAAAGAACTAAAAAAGCTGATTTTTCTTAAAAGAAATAGTTTGAACAAAGAAACAAAGGGAAAGGGGGTCCTAGGTTTATTAATAATATAGATCACCCCACACAACATCTGGTAATCACTCCTCGGTGAGGGGCACGAGACGTTATCGCGTGTCTTCATATCCATATCTACCCTTCCCAACCCATTAAGGTATCAAATCGCGGAATGGTCTCGTTTACTTATTGCATGCTATTACCCGCCCCAATCCTATCAGTCCCAGAGGCATTTAGGACTACTAATCCTAAAGGGGAGGGACGTCAGGCTTATTTGTAGTTTCAAAGGCAAAATTCTAAGGCGACGCACAAAGCATGTATATCAAGTTTGGGGGGAAAGCACATAACAAGCAAAAAGGCTCAGATATACCACCATTAAACAAAGAAGCACGTAGTTAGAATGACTTACACATACTGTTTGGGTTCTGATTAAAGAGCTTAAAGGTTGAGGCAGACTGATTTATTACATAATTCAGATAAGAAGCCCGAATCAGGCCTGCCCGCTGGTTATAGTTAATAGAACTGATTCAATTTATAACTTTACCCTAAGGCTTGCCTAAGTGTTGGACGAGGATCCTATAGGCATGGTATCTACTGAATTCAGAAAGAAATGAAATAATAAGGTCTAAAATAAACTGAATACGTACTGGTTAAAAAAAGGTTAGTCAGATTATTAAAAGAAAGGCAAGTTTTAACGAAGATCATAAGTTTTGCAACTGATGGTACCTGTTATTAATTGTTTTAGCTCTATGCGTGAATGGAGCGATTTAAGAATTCCTATAGACATGCTTTCTATGCGTAGTTGATTTTAAGCCTTTTGTAGACATGTTAAAAATGCAGAAGCCTTATAGCATGATATCTAAATGCATAGGACTGGTTTTAACCTATAAACATGGTATCTAACTGGCAGAATTTGTTTAAGACCTATGAGCATGATATCTAAATGAATGTAGTAGTCCTATGATCATGATTTCTATATGAAAACGGATATTCAGAATTCCCTATAGGCATGCTTTCTATATGCATGTGTAGAATTCTAAATACCTATGGACATGGTATCTATGTGAGAATTGGACATGCAGAATCCAGAATGACCTATAGGTATGATTTCTATATGAGAGTTGCAGAATTCAGAATGACCTATAGGCATGGTATCTACCTTTTGCATACATAGTTACCCTCTCTTTTTCACTAGCCATCCCCAAGAGTTTATTACAAATTATTACAGCCCAAAAGTAAAAATACATCAGAAAATATAAAAGTACAACCAAATGAGAGCCTAATTAAGACTTCATGTCTGAAATATGAGGTAAACCAACTCCAAGAGATCATGATCCAAAGCCTTTCTCCCATTTGAGTGTGTCAAAGTTCCCTAAGAGCCTCAATAGGACTCCAGGCAATGCTCACACCCAAACGTATTATCAGATTAGGACAAGTGCATTGTGGAAGGGCCAGCCCTCAAGTGTCCAAGTTCAGAGGGAACTCAAAGGTCCCAAGTCAAGGCTCACAAGAGAGGGGCAGAACTTAAAGACTAAGAGAGAGTGCAAGTGCAGAAACTAAATTCTAAAGGGGGGAAAGGAGAGGGAAACAGCTACAAATACGTACACATAGGGGGGTCAGGGGAATAGGGAGATTGTAAAGAGCCTATTGCTTAGGCAATGGCAGGCATTAGGCATGCCCAACAATGGAGGATGCTAGAATACCTATAAGCCTGTTAGGACATACATTATTAGAGGCTAGGATCCCAAGGGATCAAGTTTAATTCATGGACAATAATTTGCATATTGCCATGCCTCAAACCATAGCATGAACACATAGGGGGCAGGGGTTTGGGATTCATAACAGAACAGGCAGAAAGAAAACAATATGCTAGAGTAAATGTTGAACTATACAGAAGCAGTAAGCAGACAGGGATACAAAAGCAGTAAATAAACACATTGTTGAGTCAGGCATCGCCGGAGCAAGGTCGGAGATGGCCATGGAACTTGAGTCAGGCAAGGTCTGGACGAAGCTTCTTCGTGGTCAGGCCATGAAACTTCATCAACTAAGCGTATAGGAACCATAGAAGGCTGGTAGGTGGTGAGACCACCATGGATTCAGGCCAGGAGGTGGCCGGAGAAGGTGAGTGAAACTCATCGGAGCGGAGGGGGAGGGGGAAGGTTCTAGAGATAACCAGAGATAGAGAGATAGAGAGGAGAGTCGGTTGAGTGAGGAATGAGAGGGGTTTGGGGGGACGTTTGGTTTAATTTGGAACGAAAGAATCCGGACCGTTGATCAAAATTGATCAACAGCCAAGACTCAATCAGATTGGGTCGGGTAGATTTAGGAATTGGGCTTGGGTCTTTGGGCTGATCTAATTAGGTGATTGGGCTGGTTTAATTTTAGGCTAAATTTGAAAGCCAAATTTGGCTACAAGTTAAATAACCCTTTTTTCCCATTTAATTTACAGAAAATAGTAAATAAACTTCTGAAAACAAATTGAAAGCACTAAAATGATTTATAATGTATAATTAATAATTTAAAAATATAATATCCCATTTTATAAACATGAGACGAATTTAAACCTAAAAATGGCTAATATTGCAATTATGCAATTTTATCCTTAAAAATACCAAATAAATTTGTAAAAAATATGTAAAAAAACCTTAGCTATATTTTAGTGTAAATATGAGATTCCAATAAATGAAACACCAAAAATGATAATTTGGGGGATAATTATTAGGTTTTCTTGATAAAATAGGGCAGTAAATTGATTTAAAAATCTTTGAAAAATTAAGGAAAAATAGTGTAACCTTGGGATATACTTATATATGCATATATAGGCTATCTTGAAGGTATTTTGCAAATTTAAAAATACGGGGGGAAATTGGGTATCAATACCCCTAGTTGGGGAACCTCTAAACTCTCGAGAGAATCGATTCCTCTTATCCTGTTGCAACTGCTCTCTACCCCTCTGTCGGTAACCCTCAATCCTCAGAGCAATATCTACTACTAGTTGATACTCATTCCCCCATCTCAAACGATCGGTCCATGCTAGCTCTAATATTGGGGTGTAATCCCGCAACAAATCTCTGCACTCTCTCTACATCAGTGGGAAGTATCATGAGTGCATGGCGAGACAACTCAGAGAACCTCACCTCATAGTCGATCATAGACATCTGACCCTGCTCGAGCTGCTCAAACTGACACCGTAACTCTTCCCTCTGTAAGGGTGGTATATACCTGTCCAAAATAAGCTGTGTAAACTGAACTCAAGTCATGGGAGGAGAACCTGTTGGTCTACCGAGAAGGTAAGACTTCCACCATCTACGGGCCCTGCCCTCTAATTGGAAGGCGGTGAAATCTACTCCACGGGACTCCAATATCCTCATGTTGCATAGTCTGTCCCCGCACCTGTCAATAAAATCCTGGACATCCCCATGACACTTACCTCCAAAGATAGGAGGGTGTAGCCTGGTCTATCTGTCTAATAACTTCTGCGGATCACCGTCTGCAGCTGGTCTAGGCTCAGGTACTACTGCTGCAACTGGTTAATCACCGCCCCCGGGTAGAGTACCCGGAGTCTAATATACGACGGTTGCATGCCCAGGAGCCTAAGAAGTAGGGGTCTATGCTCCCCCTCCTGCTTGAGATGTAGCTGGGTCTGCTGGAAATAAACCAGCATGGGTCATAGAGTCCATGAACCGCAGCACACGGCCCATGACCTCCTGGAAGCCTGGTGCCGTCATGAAGTCTGTCGGGGCAAGCGCTGCTATGGGCACCTCGCTCTGCTCCTCAATAATGGGATCCCCTACTGGATCCACTGGTGGTGCAAGTGGGTCGGCTCTGGGATGCCCTCGTCCCCTACATCGGGCCGGTGCCCTCCCTCGACCTCTAGAAACGGGGGTAACGGCTCCTCCCGGGTCTGGAACGTCTGTTGTATGTGTCCTCACCATCTGTGAGAGAATAGAAGAAGGAAATTCAATATACCATCAACTGCACGATAGAAGATTAATAAAGAGTAGTTTCCTAATACCCTATAGCCTCTCGAAGATAAGTACAGATGTCTCTGTATCGATCTGCAAGACTACCAGGTTTCCAATAACTTGTGAGACCTACGTGAACCTAGTGCTCTAATACCAAGTTGTCACGATCCAGATTCCCATCTAGGTAGCGATGGCGCCCAACACCGAGGTTAGGCAAGCCAACCTTAATCAACTAGTGGGTTTCATTTATGTTACCGAAACAATTCCAACATTTACTTAGATTAAATTTACAACATTCAATAATAATGAATAGTTAAGGAAATTTAAAACTGAAGAGACCAAGTGATGTCATAATTAAGTGAATACATTCCAAAGGAATAGTCTACTAATGGGTGTGTGATAAGTGGTGATTGTACCACTCATTCTAGTCTCTTTTCTTTAGCTTTTATGTCCTTTAACTATAATATAAGGTCGTTTATGGTGTGTATTGTTAGATTTTCAAGTAAATGATGTCATGAAGTGATTTGAATTCAATTGGAGTGGAATTGAGAAAAAAAGGCTAAAAACCATGCAAAACTCCCATGTGATTCTGCATCTGCAAAAGGTTGGTCGCAGAAGTTACCTCGCTTCTGCGTAAAAAGGCACGCTTCTGCGAAGTTGTCTGACCTTGCAAGAAATTGCATCTGCGGTTAGATTACCGCTTCTGCGATTGCGCATCTACGCCTGGTGAACCGCATCTGCGGTGACAAAGTTTAGTTGACATTCCGCATTTCTGTGATGGGTTCTCCGCATCTTCGGAGCCGCACCTGCGAGGATTCTTCCGCAGGTGCGGTCGGCGGGCATCAGACCTGGGCATTTTAGGCATTTCACATGTTCTCAATTCCAAACCCACAAATACTCATCCTAGCAGATATTTTGAGAATGTTTGGCTTATTTTCAATTCCACGAGACTAGAGAGAACAAGTTTTGGAAGCTAGAGTTTGCACACACACTTGGGTCTTGAAGATTTTAAGCTTGTGATTAAGGATTTCTTACCCATTTATGTTTATTTCTTCATTTCCTTGCTTTGTATTGAATATTTAAGTGTGTAGTTTTTATTTCCAACACTTGAATCTTGTTTATGGAAATATTCATAGTTAAAGTGTGTATTAAATACCTTGTTGTGCTTATGTATTGAATGATTTTCATTTATTTATGAATGAGTTGTTGTTTCTTTAATTATTCTTGTTCTTGAATGTTTCCAAAGGGATTAGCTAACCCTAGGACTCGCCCATTAACTCCAAATTAATTTTGGAAAAGATAATTTGGGGTTGGGAAAGATTAATTAACAAGAACTTGAGGCGTTAACCATCATTTTATAGATTCTACCTAGGGATAGGATTGAACTACTTGTAGCCATTCCGGGTGTGCTTAATGTCTTAATTATTTTAGGGATAATTCAATTAGGAAGTCTTGTTTGTCTTTGGTAGAAGCTAATATAGAATTATTACCTGTTGCTAAAACTCGCTCATATTTGTAAAATCGTGAAATACATTGGATCGTTACTTTGGTGTAATTCCCGATGCATCCATGCTTGTAGCCATTTATCATTTTACTCGCTTTCTAGGTTAGTTTACATTTCCGCATTTATGTACAAATATTTTCTCAAATCAATTCTAGGTGTTTGGCATTGTATAACAAGTGATAATTCTCATACATTCCTAATCGCCTATATATTGTTCTTTGTGAGATTCGACCCCGACTCAAAGTTGGGTATATTATATTGCATGTGACCGTGTCCATTTACTTTTTACTAGTGTATTTGGACGTCATCAAAATTCCAACCGTTGCTGGGGAACAATTTGGCGTAATTTAGGTTGTTTGAGAAATAAGCGTAAGTGCTTTGGTCCAAACTTGTGAATATTTGTATAATTAGTTTTTATTACCTTGGTCTATTTTTCTTTTTTGTTTCTTGTTTATTTTCTTATTTTTGAAAAATGTCATCATATAATGAAAATTGGTCGGATGGTAGTTGTTTATACTTTGATGACCGTTGTCCTTATTGTGGAGGACCACACTCGGGGCAAAATTGTTTAAATTCTCCCGGGGGTGGATTGTGCACACAATCTCAAACCCATGAGTGGAGTATTTGTGATAAGTGTGGTTGTCAAAATGGTCATTGGGAGTATTGTGCTTATTTGTCCTTCCCTTCCCCAAGCCCCCGCTATGATGATTCTACCTTTTGTGATGAAAATTATAGGGATATGGAAGTGGAAGAAGTTGAGTATGGTCAAAATGGAGGGTTCAAGCTCATGTTAGAATGCCTACTTGAAGGAGGAAACAAAGAACAAAGTGCCTTGGAGGAGCTTTTGGAGAATAGTCTCCAAAATGACTTGGCACTTGAAAGGTTGCACTCACAAATGGGAGAAATGCTTGAAGCTTTGGAGGTCCAAAAATCCTTGGAAGTTAATCATAGAATTTTCCTTAGATGTGGAAGTCAAAAATCCTTCCTTGGCGCTTGATCAAAACCAAGAAGATCACTCAAATGCTCAAAATGAGAAGATGATGCTCATGTTGGAGACCATTCTTGAAAATGAGGAGAAGCACAACTTTGCACTCGAGGACTTGAAACAAGGCTTGGCTCACAATGATGAACATATCCGCACTTTGGAAGAGCAAATGAAAATATTGATTGGGGCTCATTATGCCCACCAACTTGAGAGTGTGGAAGGAAGTCAAGAAGAGTCCGATTTCGAGGAAGAAAGTGAGCTCTACTTTGAGGAATCAAGAATTGAACATCCGCCAACCGACTCCATGAGTGTTAATGATGCCAATAAAAATATGGAATTAGAATCAACCGGTGTAAATGAAAATTTGGTTGAAATTGACTCTAATCCGGGGGAAAAAGAGGATGTCAAAATCTGGGAAGAATTTCAACTTGGGGGTTTGATGTTACATTCCAAGTATTTTTCAACATTGGAATTATGTGGTGATATGGAAGTTGAACTACACGAATCAATGAAGGATTACGAGGAGGAAAAACTCATACCATACATTTTACAATTTGAGGGAACAACAAAGCAAAATGACATTCCTCACATGAAAGCCAAGAAGTGCAAAATGAAGAAATTAAGTCTTGGATTGATCATCAACTTACCACCCCCCACCACTCGTGGTCACGAGCTTGATTCCAATTTGGGTGCTCAATTCATATCGTCCAAGTGGCGAGAAAAGTGGTAAAGTTGTTTTGCGTCGTGCCACGACGTTAAATGCGGCGTTTGGTTGGAGGCAACCCATCGTTTTTCAAAATTTTTAGTCATTTTTAAAATTTTCTTTTTTTGAATAGCTTAGTATATTATTTTCGACTTATCTGCCAAGTTTCAGATTTTTTGTAGTTGAATGAAGGAGTTTGGGATGTTAGAATGGCACAAAACAGCGGCTGCAATTCTGGGCACCAGTTATCAGGTGTAACCGCATCTGCGCAAGTTTGCTCGCAGATGCGGTCACGCAAAAGCGGCTTTTTTGCCCAGAAGCGGCCATTCTCGCAGATGCGTTTTCTTTGGATGCACAAGTGGCTCCGCAGAAGCGGTAAACTACCGCAGATGCGAAAGTCGGGCAGGGTCTAAAAAAATAGATCTCTCATTTTCTCAGGTATTTTCTGCCTTTGTCTCCCAGCCCTAATTCCCCTAGCTCTAACAGACTCCAAAACATCCACTGCTCCTGATCTCCACTGCTCTTGCACAAGACACCACAGGTATCTCCCATCTACTCCTCTCTTCTACTTCCCTTTTCTTCATTTTCTTCTCCATCTCTCAAGTTTCCATCGCTATTTCCCCTACTTCCTCATTCCCCTCTGAGTTGTGCGAGAATAGGGTGAGGAAATTGGTTGAGAGTGCATGTGTGTGTGCTGCTTATGATGAAACAAATTTGTGGGAAATCTAAGTACCCAAATTGTGTGAAGAAGAGGTAATTTTAAACTGCTTGCAAGGTGTTCGACAAAGTGTTTAAAAGAAAATTTCTTGCTAAGTACCACAAAATCGGTCTCAATAGAATCAGAGCTTCATGTAGTGCCCTAATTTAGAAGACTTGAGTATAAATTAGGTGCCAAAATTGGGTTTAAGAATTGAAAAATGTAAAAAAAAAAAAAAAAAAAAAAAAAAAAAAAAAAAAAAAAAAAAAAACTGGGTGTTTGAACCCTTGCACGAACATCGCAGATGCGGAGCTTCTACGGCAGAAGCGATTGCACCTGCGATGATCTGTCA
This sequence comes from Nicotiana attenuata, assembly GCF_001879085.1. Classification (NCBI taxonomy): domain Eukaryota; kingdom Viridiplantae; phylum Streptophyta; class Magnoliopsida; order Solanales; family Solanaceae; genus Nicotiana; species Nicotiana attenuata. Next base: position 32,162 of record NW_017671831.1, on the reverse strand, counting down.
GCAGGTATGATTTTGGCCAAGCTGAATAGGACTGCAGATGCGGTGAAAGTTTCGCAGAAGCGGGACCACTTCTGCGGTTAATCTTCCGCAAATGCGAAAACTAGGCAGAATGCCAAATTCCAGTAGCTTTGCAACAGGCCCTTCCCGGGCCCGTTCAAGTTGATTCTATTGCCCAACTGACTTTGTTTTGCTTTTATGAAGGTACTTTGATCTAAAATAGACCCGAACATGAACGAAAATGCTCCACAACAACATGAAATTGAGGAGGAGGTTGAGGAACCATTTGATAACTCACGCTTCATTCGGCTGACTGTCAGCGCAAATATTATGAAAACCTCATCACCAAAAAGATTGTGCTTGAAAAGGGGATCAACAAGGAGAAATTGGCCGAACGGCACCAAGATTCCTATTCCCGATTCCATGCCTCCAGATGGTCATGCTTCATTCCCACTCCATGCAAAGCCAATGAGGAGTGGGTTCATGAATTTTATGCCAATCTTAAGCGCACGGACTTTGCCAACCCACAACTCATCATTAGAGGAAAACTAGTGCGGTTTGGGATGGAGCAGATCAATGACACCCTTGGGATTCATAACTATCCAGTTGAGCCGGTGCGAGAGAAGGACCAGTGTGACAATGGGGAATGGCTTGTCTCCAAACTCTACCCTCCAAGCATGAGAACAAAATTGGGAAACAGGAGAAAAGGGTTGAAGTCAATTGACTTCACAGCTGAAGCAAAGATGTGGTTGTACATTCTCTGCAACAGGGTGTTTCCTGCTGAAACGTCTCAGATGTTTCCTACACCAGGGCATTGATCATTGCATGCATCCTGGACGGCATTCTTGTGAATGTCGGTTACTATATCCTGCGGGAGTATTTGCTAGACAATGATGCAGGGTTGATGTTCCCTTCTCTGATCACACAGTTATGCATAAGGGCAGAGGTTGAGGTGCGTAGCACTGAACGATGGTTACCAGCTAATAAACCTTTTCACCCACTGAGAGTGACAAGAGAGGGTAGTGCGGTAAAAAGCAAGAAAAGGAAGGTCACTACTTCTGTTCCCAGTCCAAAGTCTTCATCACAGGAAGCTGCACCTGAGGGACCATTTGGGGTGCTAAACTCCGAGCTTGCATCCATCCGGAGTTAGTTTCACAGCTTTCGAGTGGACCCTTATCCTCCCAGCCTCGGCCCGCGTACTTCTCCAGGGACGAAATGAAGAGTTACTTAGATGCGCAGAAGAGTCAAAAAGAGTCTCATGAGAAGATGGCAGCATCAGATGGCAGACTCGAGACAGCCTACAGTACTTTGGCTAAGGCGCATGCAGATCTCCAGTCAGACTTCAAGAAGGCGAAGAATAAGAAGAAGGGCAAGTTCATGATCAAAATGTGGAGAGGCATAAAGGTCATCTTCAAATGGGGGCAGCCAGGCAAGAAGATACCAGTGGGGGATAAAGATGATAGCGAGGAGTATTCCTTCATGTCAGAGGCTGGTGATGGTGATGATGTAAGGCCCCGGAAATTTTTGCTAAGTAATTTAGGATTTCGTAGTGTCACGTAGGCTTATTATAACATTTTTATGTGCTATTAACATGGTGTACATCCATTGGATTTGGTAAATATGTGTATAAGTCTTATGGTAAGTAATTTGGGGTCCAAGGAAAGGCCAAAGTCTAAGAAAAATTGGAAAAGTCCATAATAGGCAAAAATTCCCAACGATCTTACACTAGTCCCTACTTTGAACAAGCACATATAAATATGTATAATGTCTTATGTGATGAATAACCTATCAAATAAAAGCTCTTTGAGTCTAGTTTCCAACACTTCAAACCGTTCGTCATTTGGACATTCCTACGCAAAGTTATGATCAAATTACCAAAGGCTGGAAAATGCTGTCCTGTGTCAAATCTGCGACCGCATTCCTGTCGGATTGTTGACTCTGCGGTCGCATTTCTGTCGCAGACTGGGCCAGTGTAGCCCAGTTTTGGGCGCCGATTTTGCGGTGCATTATGCGGCCAGCATTCGCATTATGCGGTCCATTCTGCTATAGCAGAATTGACATCGGAGGGTTAATTTTCTAATTTTTATAACCCGACCCCATTTCAACATATAGCCTTTGGGGCTTCATTTGGGGTCATTTTTTACTGATTTTAGAGAGAGGTGAGAGCATTTTAGAGAGAGAAGGAGGAACACAACATTTAAATCATCCAAACTTGCATCAATCTTCAAGAATCAAAGATCCCAATCACAAGTTCTTCATCTAAGAGGTAAGATTCTATACCCTAGGTTTTTATTTCGAGTTTGGAGTATAAGATGGGTTATTAAGGTATGATTCTTGGGTGTATTAATATTGTATATACATGCATGTACAACTTAGGTTTATGGAAAGATCTTTTAACATAAATAAGTAAAGATTGGGTTAGGGAATGAAGAAAATCTTGAAAAGGGGATTTGAAATCAAGATACTCAACTAGTATTTGATAAAATGCTCAAATGAGCTAGAATTATGAATATCTTCCTAATTTGTGTTCAATTTTGCTATGTCCCAAAATAGATTGAAGTTGCTAGAATTTCTGGAATATTGTAGTAATTAAAGGAAAGCTCAAGAAAGGTATGTATGGCTAACTTTAACTTTTGTAGAATCCCCCTTGTTGTGACGAGCATACGGTATGTGTACCTTGTATGAAAATATGTAAATTGATTGCCTTAATTGATTTCCATACCACCAAGTTATAGGTGATTGTGAGAAGTGATTTGATGTGCCTATCTTGTTATGTGCAAAGTTTGTAAAAGCTTGAGGATGTCGACATGGAAGTATGTGTTTACTTATGTGAGCTATTTGTGAATTCTTGTGATTAATGTGCCTTGAACGTTGTTGGTTAAGTCTTACGATATGATGGTGCAAGTAAATGGAAACAAATCAAATGTGGGTGTGTGATTGTGAAAGTGTTATGTGGAAAGAACTTAGAAACAAATGATGGAAGAAAATCGTAAATGATGCACTTGGAACAACTGTGGTAATAACATATTTGGCTTGTTGTGGGTAATTATTGTGGTGACTTAAATTGCATATGAATTGTTGTGGTTGTTCCTTGAGAATTGTTGTTGTTGTTCTTGTGAATTGTTGTGGTTGTTCTTTGAGAATTGTTGTTGTTGTTCTTGTGAATTGTTGTGGTTGTTCCTTGAGAATTGTTGTTGTTGTTCTTGTGAATTGTTGTTGTTGTGTGTTGTTTGTGAATTGTGATTGTTTGGTGGGATCGGGTTGCGCGCCGCAACACGAAGTAATAAGGTGTGGGTTGTGGTGATAAGGGTGGCCGAGGTAATAAGGGTGGCCGAGGTAATAAGGGTAGAAAGTGATCGAAATCACTATTGAAATGAAAAAATGAACAAATTGTGAAATTATTGATGTGGAAATGTGGAAGGGGAAGCAGGAGAGATTGTATACTTGTTTGGCTTGATTGTGCCCTCTTTGTGGATCTGATTGTTGTTTCTATTACTGTTACATACCTGTTTATAAATTGTGAAATCATTGATGTGATAATGTTGAAGGGGAAAAGGAGAGATTCTGAAACTTGTTTGGCTTTGATTGTTTCTTTCACGTGCATTTGATCGTTGATTCTATTGATATATGTTACTTGTGTGTTATTTGATTCTACCTGGGGTGAAGTTTGTTCATTCATACCAGTACAATTCAAATGTACTAACGTCCCTTTTGCCGGGGGCGCTACATTCGTGTTCTGATTGTAGCTGCCGGTACTTCAGTCCACCGACAGTAGCACCTTATCCATTTCCCGTCAGCTGTATTGGTGAGCCCCTTTCCTCTCGGGGCCCTGTGTGGCTCATGCCGCTCTTCTTCCCGGAGTCTCATTTTGGTATTTGTTTAAGGTATAGCCGGAGCCTTGTTGCCGGCATTTCTATATTATTCTTTAGTTGTAGTTAGAGGCTCCATAGACAGGTTGTGGGTAATGTCGGGCATGGAAATTTTAAATAGAAATGTTGATGTTTGGCAATGATGTATAAAACTTGTAATACCTTTAAAGTGGCGAATGAAGTTTCTAATAAAAATGAAATGAAAATTGTTATTGATATGTTTATAGAATTTGATTAATGGAGTCCATCTCCTATTTATTCATGAGTTAGTTTGGGTAGAATGAGACCTAACAGGCTTGCTCGGTCGGGTTTACTCGGTTGAGCGCCGGTCGCGCTCCTCGGATTTTGGGGCGTGACAGATGATGATGATGAGACTGATGATGATGAGGCTACGAGTTCAGCACAACATTGATCAGCCTTCCTCCCACAGTCTGGTAGTCTGATGTAGACCTCAGGGAGACCCTCAAACTATTTATGCTTTATTTTTGATATTGTGCAGTGAGGACACTGAAATGTTTTTAGTTGGGGTGGCTTTAGGAGTATACTGTATTGATACTGTGATATTGTGTGCCCTTGCCGGGATTATTTTGTGTTGTTATGGATATTGTGTGCCCTTGCCGGGCTTATTTTGTGTTGTTATGGATATTGTGTGCCCTTGCCGGGCTATTTTGTTGTATCGGGTGCTCTTGCTGAGCTTGGTGTGATTAGTCTATTTTTATCTTTCTTTCATTATGTATTTTCTTTAGTAGTAGCTTTTATTTTCTTTAGTAGTCTTGTTCTTTTATTTTTATTTCCTCAGTAGTATTTCCTTGGGTTTTCTTCATGCTACGGTTCTTTCCCAAGGAACATTTTTGAAGTGAACCGGATGACTTTTCCCTATGACAGATGGTGTGACAACTTTCTTAAGGGAATTAGTCTTGTTTTGCTAGGAGGAGACTTTTGGATTATTTGGTACTAACAAAATTTGTCTCTTGTATGTGAAATGTGAATCAAGAATACCCCTCCGAATTTTGGTCATGAATTAAAACAAGTAAGTTGCATGGTGAAGAATAATATTTGTGATAAATTTTTGGCTCTTTTAGTGACTCTTTTCCCACTAGTTTGAATAATGTTGCTCTAGATGCTCTTATTAGAAAATGAAATTGATCCGTCTTGATTAGTTCATGTGCCATGTGTGTTAGTGTTTATACAAATAAATCTTGTGTTTACTTCTATCATCTAGAACTTGCCTGGTTGGTCTTTCAACGCTAATGTTAGTTATGTTTGATTGGAGGGATGATCTTAGGCGTTCTTTGTGATATTTGTAAAACCTCTTTAACCTTTCAAGCTTACCATTGCATAAATACTATCACTAGTACCCTATTTGAGCCTTCAACCCTTTCTTTGGCCACCTCATTACAAACCTTTCCTCTTTTTGTAAAATAATTCCTTCTTTTGAACCCGACCCTCCTTGAACATTGAAAATGAGGCGAAAAGCCTAAGTTGTGGGTGTGGTGTCAAAGTGAAAATTGCTAATGTTGTACATTGAGTGTAGGACATATACCTCAAAGTGTTCACATTAAATTATTCAAGCTCCAAAAGAAAAATATGTATATAAAAAAATAGAAATATATGTATGTATATAAATATGGAGCCTTGAAGAAAATTAGAGAGGTATTTAAGGTGGTTCTATGTTGGTAACTAGATGCCAATGAGGCTATATGGTTTGAAAAGAAATAAAGTGCAAAAAGAAAGACAAATGTGAGTTGTGTTCAAGGAGGGTGAAGTCACTTGTATCCAAATGCTTATCCGACCCTTCCCTAAACCTACATTACAAGCTTAAAAAGTCCTTATGGGACCTCCAACCGAACATTCTTGAATAGGCGATGAATTAAAATAAGGGCAAGCTTATGGTACGAGATGTTGTAACACTTGAAATTCGTTGTGAGAGTGAGTATCTTTGTAAATTTATCCCTTATGTTGTATTGTAAATATAGTGATTTTGGGACTTTCTTTCTTGTGAGGGCACATGAATTAGGAAGGATTGGTGAAATTGAGTAAGTTGAGCATATGTAGTGGACTAGTGCTTTTGAGTCACTTCTTGAGGCTTATTCATATCACTTGATTATTTTGAAACTCCCTTGCACATTCTTGAAGTTGTTTTTAAATGAGGGAGTCATTCGGGAAAGATGCACATACTTGAGCCTAATTATTATACCAACCAAATCCATAAGTATGGTTCTTAATTGGAGAATGTGATTTGTAAATAATAGCAATACCACTTGTGTTTTAAATGGTAAATCCTCATTGAAGTGTTGGTTTTGATTTGCTTGAGGACAAGAAAAAGCTTTAAGTTGGGGGTGTTGATGAGTGGTGATTTTACCACTCATTCTAGTCTCTGTTCTTTAGCTTTTATGTCATTTAACTATAATATGAGGTCGTTTATGGTGTGTATTGTTAGATTTTCAGGTAAATGATGCCATGAAGTGATTAGAATTCAATTGGAGTGGACTTGAGCAAAAAAAGGTGAAAACCATGCAAAACTCCCCTGTGATTCCGCATCTGCGGAAGGTTGGTCGCAGAATCGACCCCGCTTCTGCGTGAAAAGGCTCGCTTCTGCGAAGTTGTCAGACCTTGCAAGAAACCGCATATGCGGTTAGATTACCGCTTCTGCGGTTGCGCATCTACGCCTGGTGAACCGCATCTGCGGTGACAGAGTTTAGTTGACATTCCGCTTCTGCGATGGGTTCTCCGCATCTGCGGAGCCGCACCTGCGAGGATTCTTTCGCAGGTGCGGTCAACGGGCATCAGACCTGGGCATTTTAGGAATTTCACATGTTCTCAATTCCAAACCCACAAATACTCGTCCTAGCAGATATTTTGAGAATCTTTGGCTTATTTTCAGTTCCAGGAGACTAGAGAGAACAAGTTTTGGAAGCTAGGGTTTGCACACACACTTGAGTCTTGAAGATTTTAAGCTTGTGGTTAAGAATTTCTTACCCATTTATGTTTATTTCTTCATTTTCTTGCTTTGTATTGAATATTTAAGGGTGTAGTTTTTATTTCCAACACTTGAATCTTGTTTATGGAAATATTCATAGTTAAAGTGCGGATTAAATACCTTATTGTGCTTATGTATTGAATGATTTTCATTTATTTATGAAGTGAGTTGTTGTTTCTTTAACTATTCTTGTTCTTGAATGTTTCCAAAGTGATTAGCTAACCCTAGGACTCGCCCATTAACTCCGAATTAATTTTGAAAAAGATAATTTGGGGTTGGGAAAGATTAATTAACAAGAACTTGAGGCGTTAACCCTCATTTTATAGATTCTACCTAGGGATAGGATTGAACTACTTGTAGCCATTCCGGGTGTGCTTAATCTCTTAATTATTTTAGGGATAATTCAATTAGAAAGTCTTGTTAGTCTTTGGAAGAAGCTAATATAGAATTATTATCCGTGGCTAAAACTCGCTCATATTTGTAAAATCGTGAAATACATTGGATCGTTACTTGGGTGTAATTCCCGATGCATCCATGCTTGTAGCCATTGATCATTTTACTTGCTTTCTAGGTTAGTTTACATTTCCGCATTTATGTATAAATATTTTCTCAAATCAATTCTAAGTGTTTGGCATTGCATAACAAGTGATAATTCTCTTACATTCCTAATCGCCTACATATTGTTCTCTGTGAGATTTGACCCCGACTCATAGTTAGGTATATTATATTGCATGTGACCATGTCCATTTACTTTTTAGTAGTGGATTTGGACGTCATCAAAATTCCAAGACGTGGTGTCAGAAGTATATGGGCATCTAGTAGAATATACACAAGAATATATCTATCCTACTGCCTGAAATAGAATAGACAGTCAAAAACAAAAGAGAGACTCCGTCATGCTGCTGAACGGCATCGGAAAGGGAGTAGCTCACCGTGGAATCTCGGCCGAATATCAAGAATGCGCACCAGACGGGTAGCCACATGCACCTGCCTCAGATCCTGTATAATTAAGTACAGAAGCGTAGTATGAGTACATAAACAATATGTACCCAGTAAGTATCCAGTCTAACCTCGAAGAAATAGTGATGAGGGGTCGACTTGACACTTACAAGGGTCAATAACTATGAATATATGAAGTTCAATATTCCAATTCACAATGTATATAGATAGAAACAAGTTCAAACAAGAAATAATACTGAAAATCCTCTCATCAAATCAATAAATCTAGGCATTTCCTTCATTTAAAACAAGTAGTCTTTAAAGCAATAAATCGTATGAATTATAAGAGGTTCCAGTTCCATTATCACACACAATTACCACCAAGGACGTTTGGCCCGATCCAACATAAAAGTAAATTATGCACTACCGAGGGTCGAACGGCCCGAACCGTAGATGCATATATTCACCTCGCTCGCGAATCAGACATGTGACGCGGTAAAAAAATACAAACCCGCTCGCAAATCATACATGTGACTCGGTAAGAAAACACAACTCCACTCGCGAATCATCCATGCGATGCGGTCAAACATAATTTTTATCATTTAAAACACACACTTCTTGGTTCTTTTTTTTTCAACACATGAAGACAATTCTCTTGAAGTCTTTTAAATCTTTAGATTTTCTTCAACTTACTTACTTCCTTACAATTAGCACATATAATCAAATAGTAATGTTCACAAAGCATGGTGTAATCTTAGAACTACCCGGACAATAACAGAAATAGTAGCTACGTACGGATTCTCATCACTTCGTGCGTACGTAGCCCCCACAATTAATCGCATATTAATCAAGTTCACCTATGGGGAGAATTTCCCTCTTACATGGTTAGAAAGAAGACTTACCTTGCTTCACGGTCTACTTTCCGGTCTAAGCTTATGCCCAAACTCTCAATTTGGCGCCAAACACTCCAAAACTATCCAAATAGCATAAAAACTAATCAACATAGGCTCAAAAGTTCATATCCCAACCTTTAGAGTGATTCCCCAATCCAAATTACAAGATTCCTAAAATTCATCCCCGGGCCTGCGTGCCCGGATTCCTGAAATTTTTGAAGAAAGTTGTTACCCATAACCTAAGGATCAAGAATATATGATTTTTACCCCCCCCCCCCCTTCCATGACGAATTTCGTAGTTAAATCTTGTTTTTATCAAAACCCTAGGTTTTACTCTAATCCCATGATTTTCACTAATTTTTGTTTGTTAATATACTCAAAAATCAAGTATTAAACTTACATTAAGTAGAAATAACTTACCTCACAATGCTAGGTAGAATTCCCCTCTTTAGAAGCTCTCAAATCGCCCAAGGATACAATAAATGACCCCAACTAAGCCTAAGTCCCGATTTTCAACCAACTACCCAGCTGCCCCCTTCGTCGCGAACACGACAGGGGCCTCGCATTCGCGAAGGCCATTGGCTCAGGCCCTCTGAAGGCCCTTCATCGCGAACACGACCATGGTTTCACGAATGTGAAGGCTAGCTTGGCTATACCTACGCGAATGCGAGAGTTACTCTGCGAACGCGAAGAACAAAGCTGGCCAGGCCCAGCTACGCTACTCTATGCGAATGCGAGTCGCCTCACACGAACGCGAAGGTCACTGACCCAGACCTTTGCGAATGCGAAATAGCTATCGCGAACGCGAAGAGCATTTCTTCCCCAGCCCAACCCCTTCTATACGAATGCCATGGTCCTTTCGCGTTCACAAAGAAGGAAACTAGAACTAGGCTGATCTGGTATCATGTATTTAGCTCCGAGGGGTCCGAAACTCACCCGAGCCACTCGGGACCCCGTCCAACGGCACTAACAGGTGTGTAATCATAATACGGAATTGCTCGAATTCTCGAAACACGAAAAACAACAACGAAATAAAGAATCATACCCCAAAACTAAATTGAATCAAACTTTGAACTTCAAGTTTTCTAAATTCACCGAATACATCGAATCATACTTAGACTACTCGGAATGGCACCAAATTTTGCGTGAAAGTCTTAAATGACATTATGGATCTATTCCCGAACTCGGAATTCAATTCGGACCTCGATAACACCAAAACTTGCTCCAAACCAAATTTAAAGAACTTCCAAGTTCTTCAAGAACTAACTTTCACTATTAAGCGCCGAAACGCTCCCAGGTCATCCAAAACCCGATCCGGACATACGCCCAAGTCTGAAATCATCATTCAAACCTATTCGAACCGTCAAATCCCGATTCCGAGGTCGTTTACTCAAAATGTTGACCGAAGTCAAACTTGACCTTTTAGGCCAACCTTAAGGAACCAAGTGTTCCGATTTCAACCCCAAACTCTTCTGAATCCCGAACCAACCGTCCCCACAAGTCATAAATCAGTTAAAGCAAGTACAAAAAGTCTTATTTAGGGGAACGGGGTTCAATAAAGTAAAATGACTGGCCGGATTGTTACATTTACACTCGCATAACATGGCACAGCATCACCATTCGTGCTTTTACTCTCAAATAAAATGGCACGACATTACCCTTCGTATTTTACACTCACATAACATGGCACGGCATCACCCTTCATGCTTTTACTCTCAAATGATATGGCATGGCATTACCCTTCGTGCTTTACACTCTCCCTCACATGATAGTGTATGTATGTATATATATATATATATATATATATATATATATATATAATGGCACAGCATCACCCTTCTTGCTTTACACTCTTCCTTAACAAGCATATGTATATCAATGTCAAACAAGGTATGAAGCATAAATAACGTCAAGGAGAGTGCTTAAATGAATATTCCAAACGAACCCCATTCACAACTTTCAAGCCAACAATAGTTCAATAAACTATTAAGAACCTTATTATTTAAGTATTTCAGCAAATCTCAAGAATGATCTACAACACGAGTATAGAATCTAGTATCTCAAGAATATCGGTCGTAACAATGTATTAATGATTAAGCATAATGATGACCGAATTAGAAACAACAATGTTTTCTCAGAATTTTCGTCAAATTTTGATCAAGTTATAATAAACTGATCTTGGTTTCTAACATTTAATTCTATATTCTTAGTATCTATGAGTCAAGTAAGACATAAAGCAAGAGGTTCACGTAATTCTACAAGGCACAATTCATAGCATAATCTACCCCCGAGCATGATTAACCCTAGCACATGCATATATGCTCATCACCTCATATATGTATCACCCCCGAACATAGCAAATAATGTCAAATAGTAGGAAAAATTGCCTCGTCAAAGTTAGGCAAGACACTTACATCCAACAAGCCAAAACGATACACTAGAAGCGTCATCCCGCTCAAATCATCCTCCGAACGGCTCGAAATCCAATTCATATGGTAAAAATTACGTCCAAAAGTTACCCAAATCCGAGCTCCCCAACTCAGAATATGATCAAATGAACAACACTCGATATTAAGTATTCTTGCCCTGATGTTCTGCCTTGTTTCATGTGCCAAACGATCCCGAATCTCGCTTTTGATGTCTCCAATAGATTTTTTTATGAAATTTCAGTCAACTTTGGCTTTTGAATCACTCCATTTGACCTTATAATGAAGGAGATATGTTGGTTTCAATAGTGCAGATATTTAAACATGAAATAAGTGGCAATTTCGTAATTAATCTGAAAAATCTGGCAACCCAATTCTTAGTAAAATGACCATAAACTCCTCATACGATGTCCAAATTCGACGATTCTTTTTGATATGGCTTCGTAATTACGATAGGATCTAGTGCTTCAATAAAAACATAAATTGGAACTTATTTTCTTTATGTGGTACCATTTATCCTTGAAGAAACAACGTCGAAACATAAGAAAAACGAGCGCAACACAACCCAAACCTATCTGAAACTCATCCGAGCCCCTCGGGACCCCGAACGAACATACCAACAATTCCCATAACATAACATGAACCTACTCGAGGCCTCAAATCATGCATAACAACATCAAAATGACGAATCGCACCTCAAATCAAACTTAATGAACCTTCAAACTTTCAAAAACTCGCGCCGAAACATATAAAATCAACTCGGAATAAACTTAAATTTTGCACACAAGTCCCAAATGACATAGTGAAGCTATTTGAATCCCCAAAACCACAATTCGAACCCGATATCATCAAAGTTATCTTTCCGTCCGGACCTAACGGAACCATCAAAGCTCCAATCCGAGGTCAAATGCTAAAAAGTCAAACTTTGTCAAATCTTCTGACTTAAAGCTTCAGTTCATGAAATTTATTCTTCCAAATCGATTTCGAATAACCTGAAAACCAAAATTGACGATTCACACAAGTCATAATACATCGTACGGACATACTCGTGCCCTCAAATTACCGAGCGAAGTGAAAATGCTCAAAATGATCAGTCAAGTGGTTACATTCAATTGAAAGAAGGATATATCAAATGAGACATAATAAAGCAAATTTCTCAAACGCATGATCTTCAACAAAATGGTGAAATTGATATTCAACAAATTCGTTCATGTGATAATTTCGTTGATATGTTCACTAAGGCATTGTCAACCTCAATGTTTGAGAAGTTGAAATACAAGACTGAAATGCATTGCCTTCAAGAAATAAAGTGATGTTTTCATCGAGGGGAGTCAAATACGTGTTGTATTCTTTTTCCCTTAGCATAGGTTTTGTCCCAATGGGTTTTCCTGGCAAGGTTTTTAACAAGGCAGCAGACAATGCGTATTACATGATAAGTGTACTCTTTTTCCTACACTAAGATTTTTTTCCCACATGATTTTTTTTTAGTAAGATTTTAACGAGGCACATTATCTATGGACATCCATGGGGGAGTGTTATGAAACATTATATTATGGTGGATGTCCATAACTCCTAAATAAATAACACCCACTACTATTCTCCATTAACCTCCCACTACTTCTTACCATTATGGTTGTAACTCCCATACCTCTATAACCTCCCCATGATCTTCCTCCATGATCTCAAATGTTTAATGTCATGTTTATGACATTCTTTTGTATACCCCTATGTAATACTATAAATAGAGGATGAGAAGTGATATTGTATACACTTGAATACATAGAAGAAATAAGATAGTTTTCTCTTCCTCTCTACATTTCTTGTTTTTTCTTGTTTCATATCATTACTTTGAGCTTAGTTTCTTAATAGAAAATATTTTTTTATGCTACTCTCCTCACTCCCCTTCCCCTATGTCCCCATGTTTCCTAGCTCCCCCCTCCTCCCCCCAAATACCCAACATTTTTAGGAATTTATTTTCTTCAAGAATTTAGTTAATATTCTTCTAAATGAAAAAAAAAATAAAAGAAAATACTTTTTTTACATCATGAAAATAAAATATTTTTTTGCTAAAATGAAAGAAGATACCTTTAGTACGTCATTTTGTTGAAGTGCTTTTTTTGTTAAAATAAAAAATTATTTTTTTATATCATGAAATGAAAAGAAAATACTCATTTATTAAAATGAAAAATAAAAATATATCTATAACATGAAAAGAAAGTACTATTAAGAGAGTTTTTGGATAAGCTTATAAGCTGGCCAAACTGGCTTATAAACACCTTTTGACTTATCTACGCGTTTGGTAAATACCCAAAGTGCTTATAAACCAAGTATTTATAAGCTAAAATCAGCCATAAGTCATAAGCTGGTCACTCCCAACTTGTGGCATTTCAGCTTATAAGCACTTTTAGCTTGACCAACACTTTTACTAGTTTATCCTTAATAATATTTTCTAACTAGTTAATTTACACGCGCTTCGCGCGATCGTAAAAGATATTATTGAATTTTTTAAATAGTCATTCTATAAATATAGCCGAAATAGGAAAGATAAAATTCTTCAGAAGTCAGAGCTAAGCTAATGTAATTGTTTCCATGGAAAACATGGTATCAACTCTGGAACAACTTTTCATTGTTTTAGTTAGTTATTTCTTTCTAATAATATCGTTTGAAAATGAAATAGGATGGTAACTAAATAAAGATTCAAGTGAACTTATAATAGCAAAGCGACAATGTTGAAGTAGCAATAAAATTTGATTAGCTTATGATACATTAATACGTAGTTTGATTCATCAAAACTCAACACAAAAGACTGATTACATTAGTTCTTCTCTCGAATTAAGTGACGCTAAATCTTTGAATGAGAAAGATATTTGTTCTGTGAGTATCTCACCATTGTTTTGTGAATAACTCAGCTTTAATTCATGTTATTATATGGAGGAAAAAGTCCAGTCAAGCAACAGAGAACTGATTTTTCTTCCATCTCCAACGTTAGGGATAGATTTCTATCCCGACTCTCCTAATGTTTTTCGTATTCCCACACCATGATACATTTTTTTTACACCAAATTAACTTCTTCATGTAGACCATACTTAATTCTCTTTAGACACCCATGAATCAATAATCTCAAGAAGGGCAGGCCTTCAGAAGCAAATACAAATTAGCTTGCTAAATTCGAATAAATGGTGATAATTTAAGCTCAAAGTTAGTAATAGGTCAGTAACACCAAATTACTTCATAATCAACTAATTAAGGAAGCAGACATTGAATCATCATGTACGACCATAGATGATATCTGATCTCTGATCTTCTTTTATATGAGTCACCAACTGGAAGTAATACATTTGCAACTAATACAAGAGCAACATAACAATTCACCTTTTGCCCAATGAAATAAATATTTATTGTAAACAGAAATCATAAAATTTGCATGCATATAATTATTTTGGGAGTGTTAGTTAAAGAATGATATACATTCACTGATAAAAAAAGAATGATATACATTTGTTTGGACTACATGATGCTTATGAGCTTTTCTGATAGCGATAGAATGATATACATTTGTTCGGACTGCATGATGATTATAAGCTTTTCCGGTAGCAATATAATAGCTAATCATTTTGTCACAGTACCTTTCACTTTAGTAGATTGAGTTTGTCTCGATATATAGTAAACATGGATTTTTCTTTCAACAAAATCTGCAATTCTTTCACTTATGCATGTTAATATTTTGACAGGCTGTTGTAGAAGCAGAGGCTACTTTTGGTGCACGAACCCAAAAGTGAAAGCAGTTTGCAGGAGCAACAGTCCTTGTATGTCTCTTGAGCATGTTGCTAATGACTCAAGATGAACTAAAAGCATCTCACCTCGTGTTTTTGGCTGAACAAATTAGTTTTTTCAATTTGACTATGTTTTGTTGAAGTGAAATTCAGATATTCTGCGATAGTACTGAAAATCGATGTAGTCCTTGTCTCATCCATTCCAGTTAGGGGAAGAATTTTATTGATTACGGAATATGACATAGCCACCTACTTCACATGTCTTCAACGATCTCCTTCTTCGTAGGACATGTTCAGTCGACAGGGAAAACCAAGGTTCTCTATCTGATTCCTTCCTCCAACAGTTTCTACTCAGCTATAAAGCTGACCATTCAATGCTTCTTTGAAAAATCTGCACTCCAGCTTTCTCTAGTCCATGGAGAGGTCCTTCTCTCTAGACATATTTTCTTCTCTTGATTAATAGAGATATAATTCGCACTATAAAATGAGATCAAATCAAAAGTTTTAATCTATTGATTGTAATAGTTATTGACTATAGTTACGTCTCTTTGGGAAAAACAAATACAATTTTTCATATCCATTTAGAAAGTGACAGCAATTATAACTTTTCATAACCCATGTCTAATTGCACAACAAATAGACAATAACTGGGAAAGATCAAAAACCAAATAATTGATAGGAAAAGGCAAAAGTAGGAGGTTAAAGATAAATAGTTTTCCTAGTCTAATAGAAGTGCCGCAACATCTCTTCTTAGACCTCACAGGAAGACATACAGTAAGCATAAATGGCAAGGCGATGAGCATTTTAGTTTGTAAACTGACTTATAATATCATGCTTTGGAAGTTGTGTAGCTGCTAGGGAACGCCAACGTTATGGTTGAGATAGTTTACCTGCAAAATTGGAACACCAAAAAGCTCTCCTCAGACGCTCCAATCCTTTCCCTTTTTCATTTAAAAAGAGTCAGCAGAATTATAGGAAAAAAAATATAGTGTACGAAATGATATTTTAAAAATGTTGATTTACTTTTCAATGCACAAAATGATTTTCCGCATAAGAAGACACCTAAATATAATCCTCAATAAATATCACAAAAAGAGGACCTCCAACCATTTGACTGAAATAATTTATGCCTCGATACTTTATTCTGGAATTCACATCTGGTATATCTAATCTTTGTTATAGTAAAAAGGTACTTGCTGATTGAAAACTTCATTTTCTTCCAACTTCAAACCAAGTAGAAGCACCTTCTACCTACTACAAATTTATCCCTACGATGACGAAAAACATCTTAATGCTTATCTCAAGTATCGCGAACATTCAGATTTGGCATCAAGAAAAAGTTTTTGCTACTAATTGTTGTGCCATCTAAGTGGTGCAAATGCTTCTATGTGCATTGAGCAATTATTTTAAGCACAAATGTAAGATAAATAATTCAAAGCAACTTTATATGTGGACCACAAGCTTCTGACATAAATATTCTTAGCAAGAAAGGAACAGCCCATGATATCATGGTATTTAATTATTGCTGTCAACCAAAATAAGGGAGAAAAGAATTTTACGTAATTATATTAGAAATCTATTATAATTTGTTAAGTTGACGATTCGCACATATCCTTTTTCATATATCTGCTTGTTGGGATTAAGATCAAAGAAAATCTTCAAGGATGGGCTGTGATGCATCTGCCAGAAAGATGGCAATAGTTCGCAACCTACTTCAAGTAAATCTGAGACCATCTATGTTAAACTGAAAATGTCCAACACTTGAGTAGACTAAATAAACTATGAGAAGTCCAATAATAAAAGCAAATCATTCTACCACCCAAAAAACATCATTTTGAAAAAATATGACTGAAATTTCCACTTAAACCTCAAAAGTTTGACCAACACTTCAATCAACTGTTATCTACTATTTGGCTACCTGTCATCCGTGATTTTCAATGTTTAGAGAATTAACGACGTCATCTCAATTTTTTCCGAAAATAAACAACAACAAAATTGAGAAAAAAATTCAGAAGAAAAGGGACCTGCAAAGTCGTGAACTCTCTGCGGATTTTCTCAGGAGCAGAAAACCTGTTGTCGTTGGCTTGGTGACCGAGAGTACATGCGTTTGGCGGCGGTAATTACGGCTCGGAAATCCAAATTAAATTCTGCAACCAATGCGTGTGAATTGACCTTCTATTTGGGGAAGAGTAGAGTTATGCTGCACTGGGCTAACAAAAGAGAGATATTGAGGAAGGGTCGGCTCTTTACTCCGGGGGCTTTGATTTGAAGCGACTTTTGAACTGTCTAAGTAAAAGACATAACGATTGTGTTTTAATACTGTTAGTTAATTAATGAGTTAAATAAAGGAAAAAGGAGAAAACTCCAAAAATTTGAGTAAAAAGATAAAGCAATCCCTGGCCTATAAGCTTGCCACATCATCAGGCTAATGCCCCTCAATTATATATATATATATATATATATATATATATATTTAGACTCCCAAAAATACTTTTTCCAAAATAAATTTCTTGACTTTCTCTTCATTCCATATATGTTGTTAATTCTTTTCTTTACAAAGATATTTTAATTTATAAGCTTTTGAAAAATTCAAGGGGATTTAAGTTATTTTAACAAAAGAATAGCTTATCAGCACTTTTTAATCAAACATATCAACTGCTTATTATCAGTTTCAGCACTTCTATCCAAACACGTAAATGCTTATTTTTAAAAATCAGTTTCAGCTCTTAAAAAAAATTTTGCACTTCAAGCTTATCAGATATTTACAACCAGCTAATCCAAACAGACTCTAATAATATTGTTATTTAGGGTGGGGGTGGGGTGAGGGGTGGGATGGGGTGGGTAGGTGGGGGTGTAGGGTGGGTTAGTGGGGATGGGTAATTGGGTAGGAAAGGTTGAAATAGAGTTTTGGCGACCCAAAGGGTCATCACCTGTTTTCTCATTTATTCCGTGCTTCCGAGGCCTTGAAAACCTCATTTTTACTTGCCTCGATTTGCGTGCGCAGTCCGGACATGTAGCCGGAAAGCTTAAATGTGAATTCTGTAAAAAATGTAATGAATTTTGATATTAATATGATTAAAGTTGACTTTGGTCAACATTTTTGGTAAACGGACCCGGACCCGTGATTGGACGGTCCCGGAGGGTCCGTAGAAAAATATGGGACTCGGGCGTGTGCCCGGAGTCGAAATCCGAGTTCTAGAACCCGAGAAATGAATTTTTCTGTGAAATTATTTTTCTGAAATTTATATGGAAATTTGAAATGAAAATGGATTAGAAAGTGTTGGTATCGGGCCTGTATTTTGGTTCCGGCGCCCGGTACAGGTCTTATATATGGTTTAAGCGCTTCCTGTGAAATTTGGTTGAAATCGGACATCATTTGACGTGTTTTGGACCTAAATATCTAAAATTTGAAGTTTATGAAGTTTGATGTAAAAGTGATGATTTTGAGGTTTGATGCATGGATTTCGATGTTGTTATGGCGATTTGATCGCTCGGTTAAGTTCGTATGAGGTTGTTGAGTTAGTGTGTGTGTTTGGTTAGGAGCCCCGAGGGCTCGGGAGTGTTTTCGGGGGTGTTCGGGGTGGTTTTGGACTTAGGAAAAGTATCAGATTTTTCTGCAATTTCTGCACAGGTTTTTTCTTCTTCGCGATCGCGGCCTCCAGCTCGCGTTCGCACTGCCTGTGGTGTCTCCTTCATCGCGTTCGCGTGATGGTCAACGCGTTCGCGTAGGCCATTTCTTTGGACCCCCAGTGCTTCCTCTTCGCGTTCGCAGCCCCTCCCTCGCGAACGCGTAGCTTGCAGGTTCCCTTCTTCGCGATCGCATCACCACTCACGCGATCGCGTAAGCCAATCTCAGGACCCCAGATTTTTCCTTCTACGCGTTCGCGTTTCCTCCCATGCGATCGCGATGTATACCAGATTACCCTTCGCGAACGCGGCCCCTTTCCCGCGATCGCGAAGGGCATTTTCGCCCAGTGATTTTGTTAAAAATTACAGAAACAGTAGCTTCGGGTTTTTATTCAAAATTTTCACGAACTCATCTTCTCCACAGCCCATAGGCGATCTTAAGAGCTTTTCTTTACCAAAGCTTCTTGGGTAAGTATTATCTAACTCGTTTTCTTCATTTTCTATCATCATTTATCAAATTTCTAGACCTAAAACATGTAATTTAGGGTGTAAATTAAGGGTTTTGGGTAGAGTTAGGTTTTTGAGAATTTTGGGTGAGTCAACCTCAATTTGGGGTCGAATCTTAAAACAAATTGCATATTTGAACTCGTGGGATTATGGGTGTCCGAGCCTCGTGTTTGGACCATGTGGGCCCGGTGTCGGATTTTGGTATTTTTGGGAGAATGCTAGGAAATTCATATCTAGGCTATGGGATGTTGCCATTGAGCCTTTATTGATATTATTGAATTAATTATGCCTAGATATCATTGTTTCGGAGTCGGATCGTAGAGGAAAGGCGGTATTTGAGGATTGATTGCTATTCTTTGGACCGAGGTAAGTGTTTGATCTAACTTTGGCTTGAGGGAATAGGAGTAGGGTATTATTTGCTAATTGCTAAATGTTGAGTACGGTGTATAGGTATGGTGACGAGTATCTATACACCGGTGTCTAGCATGACCGTGAGTCCTTATTTGTGCGTAGTTGGGATTTTTTAGTGACTCTTCCTTATTTAATGGATGGTTTCAATATAATATGAACAGTATGAAGACGAAATATAATTTGTAAATTCCTTGGAGCGTTGCCTCGAATTATGACATGGTTAGGAAGTAAGAAAGGAACGAAAGAGAAAGAGATGTAATTATCCCCTTGCCGGGACGTGGGAATTATGGTTGTTGCTCCCTTGTCGGGAAGTAAATGTTTATTTGTATTCTCCCTTGCCGGGATAGTTGGATTGATATTTGTTCCCTTGTCGGGAAATCATTATATATTATAAATTGGGATCGTGTGGCACGCCGACCACCTATATATTATAAATTGGGATCGTGTGGCACGCCGACCACCTATATATTATAAATTGGGATCGTGTGGCACGCCGACCACTTATATATTATAAATTGGGATCGTGTGGCACGCCGACCACTTATATATTGTAAAATGGGATCGTGTGGCACGCCGACCACGAAATCTGTGTTGGAAGGAACCAGTTGTGATTTTCCTTATGTATTCCTACCGTTCTATTTTATCTGTTATCCCCAAAAGCATGTTTCCCCTCCCAGTCTTAATTATTACTTTCCGCTGTTATTTTTGTAGTACTTGTACATATATATATCTGCACAGGTTGAATGGTAGTCCTGTCTAGCCTCGTCACTACTTCGCTGGGGTTAGGCCAGGCACTTACCAGCACATGGGGTCGGTTGTGCTGATGCTACACTTCTGTGCTCTTTTGCACAGATCACGGTACCGGAGCAGCTTTTGGACCACAGCAGTAGTTGATTGGGAGCTGACATCAGTCCAGGGACTTTCGAGGTAGCCTAGCTGGCGTTCGCGGGCCGGAGTCCCTTTCTATGTTTTTAGTTTGTTTTCCTTGTACCGAGACAAACATTGATGTATTTCTATTCAGACTTGTTTTTAGCACTCTTTAGTAGTTCGTGAGTTAGCGACACCAGACTTGGGAAGAGAAATGTTAAACTTCCGCATTTTGGATTTTCAGTTATTTAAGTTTTAAAGACTTCCGCTTTTATATTAACTGTCTCGTTGTTCCTTATATTGTTGATGTTGTTAAGAGTAGTATTAAATTAATTGGCTTGCCTAGCTCCTATTAGTAGGTGTCATCACGACTCCCGATGGTGAGAAATCCGGGTCGTGACAAAAATGGCCTATGTTTTTAACTTTTACCCGACCTAACCCATATTGTACATATTTTAAAAACAGTAGCTCTTGCAAATTTGTTCTTACAACCATTGCTTCTAAAAGTTATGGAGTTAAATCTGTGTTCTTACAACCATTGCTTTCACTCTCTCTTCTTCTCACATCTTTTACATATGCTTCAAGGGGCCGTCCGCCATTACTGCTTCCCCCCTATGTCACCTGATTGCAATATAAAAAAATTGAAGAGTAGAAGTCCACCATTGAAGGTCATTCAAAGCTTTGCTTCGAAAATAGGACTTTTTGAGTTTGTTAGTTATTTGGATTGGGTATTGTTCCAATTGATTGAAAATATCAAAAGGAGTTCAAAATCTAAATTTGAAGTGATTTTGAGTAGATTTAAGCAAGATTTGAGTTAAATTTCGGAAAAGACACAAGGAAGAAGTCGAAGTCAGTTTTTTGTATAATTATGTATAATCTTGTATAATAGTGTATATGTGTGTATAAACACATCTTATACACTATTATATACTTTTATAAACCTTTATGCAAGCATATGTAGACGAACTTCTTCCACGATTTTCAGTTGCAATTCTTATTCAAAACGAGTCCAAATCTCCATTAAATGACTTCAAATTTTATATACAACCTCCTTATATTATTTCTAACAAGTCTAAATAACACTCACTCCAAATTTCTCACAAAATCAAATTCGAAAATTTAAACCCACATATTTAAACTTGTTAAAAATTTAATTTTTACCAACCAAATGGATTTGGTTTGTTGAACTAATATTTGAGTCACAGTTATTGATTTAAAAAGTAACTTAAAAGCTTGAGCAATCTTTTTTAAAAATTAAATAGTAATTTTGTGAACTTATTGGAGTTGGATATTGAATCTTAGCCTAATATTTTTGGGCTAGTTGGTTGTAAATTGAAATATGGGCTATAAATTAAAAGGTAGAGAGCCCACTTGTTCTAATGTAAACTAGTATTAGTACCCGCACGATGTGCGGATACTATTGTAATCCTATAAAATTTTATATATATATATATATAAATGAAGAATTATTGGCAGAAACTCAAGTATTATAACCTCACATCTATGGAGTAATAACTAAAAAAATTATTATTAATATCTTAATTTAAATTATAAAAAACTATATTATATTGTTATCTCAACATATTTACCTCCCACAACAACATCAACTTCTACCAACCTAAGTGGCACAATTTATTACCTTTAAGGTTAGTTTGATTGGAAATATAAGAATAGTACTGAATATGGTGTATTAGTAATGCTGACATTATTTTTTATTTATTGTCTGGTTTGGTGTACTAAATCATTGCATAATTTTTTTTTAAAAAAAATTAATTATTTACAAAAATACCCTTCACATTCTTTAACTTTGTACACTACTTTTATTACAACAATTTTATTACCCTCCACATTCTTTACTCTCTCTAAAGCCATGAGAGCAGAATTAAAATAGAAAACTAATTAAAATATTGGAGTTAAAAGAGAAGAAAAATTTAATTGCTATGACATATAATACAACATACCAATTATTAAAAATGGGTAGGTTTTTAACAAATAAAAAAAATTCAGTTTATACTTTGAATGAATTCAAAATCAAATGTAGTATTAAATATAATATTATTTTGATTATAATAGAATGCTAAAGAAAACAATAATTAAAATATCACAACATAAAATATACAAAATATATATACAAAGTATTTGGAGGGGCAATTATGTCTTTAACCATATTTATGCAAGTATAAAATCCTTGCATCGCTAATATCATGGTTTGCTATGCATTAGTTATACATAGGATAATACAAAATAGGATATATAATTAATACTTGTATTAGTTATACATATGTTAAAAAAATATAGTACCAAATAAAGGATTAGTAATACACAAAGCTAATGCTTGCATTATTTTTTCTAATACCTCCTACCAAATGACCCCTTAGTGTTTTGATGTTGAAAAGACAAACTAATATATACATATATGATGATTTATTGACAATCAGCAGTAAAGTAACACAATTGATATTTAACTCAACCGATGTCTAAGTAGCTTTATACTTTAAAATATTATTCCCACAAAATACATTGATGTGTAGCTTGGTATCAATTCCTCTATGTACATTCATAATATTTTAACTTCCTTCCAACAACATTGGAGTTACTTTATTATTGATCGAATCAAATTACTCACTACAAAAAAAAACTGGAATTAGCTACGAACGTTGTCGCTAATCAATCGCTAAAATGCTCGTAGCTAGTAGAATTTCATGATAATCCATTGCTAATCCATCGCTAAATAGATTAGCGACGGATTTTTCTATTTAGCTACAGAATTTGTCCGTCGCTAAAACCTGATTTTTTAGAAGTGACTTGCTGTGACGACCCGACCCGTCGTCTCATGTGTTACCGTCCCGTTTTCCCCGTTTATTGCTTCTTCATGTTTCATTATCGGCATTTGGTGAGTTAGAGTCTAATTGGTTTGGTTTTGGTAGAAAATGAGACATTTAGTCTCTTTAAGGAAGGCTTATATTGGAAAAGTCAACCGGATGTTGACTATTGAGTTAGAGGGCTCGGATGTGAATTCCGGTGATTCGGTTAGCTTCGGAGGATGATTTGTGACTTAGGAGTGCGATCAGAATTGATTTTGGAGGTCCGGTGTAGAATTAGGCATGAATTGGCGAAGTTAGTATTTTGGCGAATTCCGGTTGGTAGGTGAGATTTTGATCCGGAGGTCGGAATGGGATTTCGAGAGTTGCAGTAGTTCCGTTAGGTGATTTTGGATGTGTGTGAAAAATTTCAGGTCATTCGGAGGTGTTTTGGTCGGGTTTTTGATCAAATGCGTATTTCGGAAGTTTTGAAGAAACTTAGGCTTGAATCCGATATGATTTAATGGTTTTAGCGTTGTTTGATGTGTTTTGAAGATTGGAACAGGTTTGAATAATGTTTTAGGATGTGTTGGCGCTTTTGGTTGAGGTCCCGGGGGCCTCGGGGTGATTTCGGGTGGTCAATCGGACCAATTTTGGACTTTAAAAGTTGCAGATTTTCAGCTGTTGGTGTTGCAGAGATTTGCCCTTCGCGCTCGCGTGGGTGATGTCGCGAACGCGTAGAGGAAATGTGAGGGCTTGGGAATTTGGTCTTCGCATTCGCGTGGAAGAGGGCCGCGTTCGCGAAGTTCTGGAAGGCAAAGCATCGCGTTCGCGTTGGTGGTAACGCGTTCGCGTAGAAGGGAATCAAGGCCTTGTGAAATTGTTCAATGCGTTCGCGTCATAGGGCACGCGTTCGCGTAGTTAAAGTTTCTGAAGCATCGCGTTCGCGGCTTGGGCACCGCGTTCGCGTAGGGTTAATTCCTGGTCAATATTTTCTGGTCATCGCGAACGCGGGGATGTTGACCGCGTTCGCGTAAGGTAAATTGCACCTGGACAGAAGGGTTTTAAATCATATCATCCGCGAAGCTTGGTCCATTTTCCTCCATTGTTGAGTATTTTGAGAGCTCTTTGGGACAAATTAAAGAGGGATTCAAGGAGGATTGATTGGAGGTAAGTTCCTTGGCCTAAATACACGAGATTATGATAAATTTAACATGGAAATTGGTTGAAATTCATCAAAAGGGGGTAAAGCTAGGGCTTGAGAATTGGTAATTTAAAAATAGAATTTGAAGGGTCAAATGGACTCCGATTTTGGTAAATTTGATATGTATAGACTCGTGGCGAGACGAGAAATCCGGTGATGTGAATTTTGTAATTTTTCGAGAAGCGGGCCCGGGGCTCGGGTTTTGCCAACTTCGTGATTTTTGATAATTTTCGAGTCTTTTCGATTGGGTTATGTTCCCTTAGCCTATTGTAACGTATTCCTTGTGGTTTTGATCAGTATTCGACGCGCGAGGTAGGTCAATTCGAGGGAAAAAGGCTTAGCGAGCTAGACTTTTGGCCGGCTAGAGGTGAGTAATGATTTTAAATGATGTCCTGAGGGTTTGAGACCCTGGATTTGCACAACTTGGTGCTATGTTGAGATGAGACACGCGTTCAATGACGAGCGCGGGGTCATTTACTATTGGGGATTGTGACTTGGTCCGTCCCGGTTGTTGATTTTACTGCGTATCTCACTATGACTTGTTGTTTTTCACTATGACTTGGGCTTATTGCTATACTTGGGCTTATTGCCGACTGTTTGAGCTCCTTGTGAGCTATCATCACTGTTTTCCTCACTATTTGAAATATTATTTGAACTCAGTCCATTTGAATTACACTGTTTCATGAACTCAGCTATATTTTTACTCAACCTTGAGTTTTCAACTGATATTTGAACTATTATTTGAGCTGAGCGTTGTTGTTTTTACTGATGCCCGAGGGGCTATGACTATTTTTGGACTGATTGAGGCCGAGGGCCATATGTGAGGATATGTGAGGATATGTGAGGAGGCTTTCAGGCCTCGAGTAATATTTGAGGAGGCTTTCAGGCCTCGAGCGATATGTGAGGAGGCTTTCAGGCCTCGAGTGTAAGAAGGCTTTCAGGCCTCATATTGATATGTTCAGGCTTTCAGGCCTTATTATGATAGCGCTTGGGCTGTAGGAGCCCCTCCGGAGTCTGCACACCCACAGTGAGCGCGGGTACCCATGTGATTTGAGAGTGAGCCCGAGGGGCTGATGTTGTACTGTGTGATTGATACTGAGCCCGCGGGGCTGATACTGTACTGAGAATTTGATATTGCGCCCGAGGGGCAGGTTTCTGAGCATTTCCACTGGTTGAGAATATTTGTTTAAAACTATTTTAAAAGAGAAATTCTTGCTATTTAACTGGTTTTACTACCTAACTGATTTTACTGCTTGAGATAGCATTATTTGTGCCCTTGTGGGATTTTATGTTCTCAGTCGTTATTTATTTTTATTACTCACTGGGTCGGAGTACTCACATTACTCCCTGCACCGTGTGTGCAGATACAGGCATAGCTGAGTTCGTTCCTGAGCGCTGATTTCCTTCCAGACCAGGCGGACCGGGAGAGACGAGGTAGCTGTCGACGTCCACAGCCCCGTTTCTTCCTTATCTTCTGCANAGTTTTGAGTAGCGGGCAGGGCTCGGGTTTTGCCAACTTCGTGATTTTGGTTGTTTTTCGAGTCTTTTCGATTGGGTTACGATTTGTTAGCCTATTGTGACGTATCCTTGTGGTTTTGGTCAGATCCTACGCGCGAGGAGGTCGATTCGAGAGGGAAAGGCTTGGCGAGCTAGGTTATCAGCCGGCTAGAGGTGAGTAATGACTTTAAATGATGTTCTGAGGGTTTGAAACCCCGGATTTGCACAACTTGGTGCTATGTTGAGTTGAGACACGCGTTCCATGACGAGCGCGGGGTCATTTACTATTGGGGACTGTGACTTGGTCCAGTCCGGATGATATTTTACCGCGTATTAGCAATGACTTGTTGTTTTCATCATGATTTGGGCTTATTGCCATATTTGGGGCTTATTGCCGACTGTTTGAACTCTTTATGAACTATCATCACCGTTTTCCTCACTGCTAGAAATATTATTTGAACTTAGTCCATGTGATTTACACTGTTTCTTGAACTCAACCATATTTACTCAACTTGGAGTTTTAAACTGATATTTGAACTATTGTTTGAGCTGAGTATTATTGCTTTACTGTTGCCCGAGGGGCTGTTGACTATTTCTGGACTGATTAAGGCCGAGGGCCTTGTGTGAGGGCATGATGAGTGAGGTGAGGAGGCTTTCAGGCCTCGTATTGATACTGTTCAGGCTTTCAGGCCATGTTGATAGCGCTTGGGCTGTAGGAGCCCCTCCGGAGTCTGCAAACCCACAGTGAGCGCGGGTACCCATCTAGAGTGATTTAATATTGAACAGTGGTAACAATGACACTGTTAAATGTGATTGGTCAGGTAACAATGACTGACCAGTCAGGTAACTATGATTGACCAGTGGTAACAATGACACTGGAGTATGCGTTGGTCATGTAACAATGGCTGACCGGTCAGGTAACAATGGCTGACTTACTGATTGAGTATAATTGATGTTTAACTGTTTTCAAAAAGGGTTTTTCTTATATTTTTCACTGGTTTCTACTATTATTCTGGAGTTGCTGCTTGAGATAGCATTATTGTGCCCTTGTGGGATTTTATGTTCTCAGTCGTTATTTATTTTTATTGCTCACTGGGTCGGAGTACTCACATTACTTCCTGCACCATGTGTGCAGAGACAGGCACCGCTGAGTTCGTACCTGAGCGCTGATTTCCTTCCAGACCAGGCGGACCGGGAGAGACGAGGTAGCTGTCGACGTCCACAGCCCCGTTTCTTCCTTATCTTCTGCATATCTTATTCATCTTCAGACTATGTTTTCCAGACTTGTAGTATATTTTTCATCAACTCTGTAGTAGCTCGTGACTTGTGACACCCCGATCATCGGGCTGAGTTTGGGATGGTTGCTCCCGTTATGTTACGTTTATTTCCGCACGTGTGATTAATCAGTATTTATGGATTAAACCTATTTATGCTAAGAAAATGTTAAAAGCAAATGTTGATTGTTTCTGTTGGCTGGCCTTGTCTTCACGAGAGGCGTCATCACGATCGGTGGGAATTGGATCGTGACAAGTTGGTATCAGAGCCTAGGTTACTAGGTCTCACGAGTCATGAGCAGGTTTAGTAGAGTCTCACGGATCAGTACGGAGACGTCTGTATTTATCCTCGAGAGGCTGCAGAACCCTTAGGAAAACTTCACCTTCTTGAAATTCTTGTCGTGCGATTTTGTTGATCCGGGAACTAAACTTCTGTATCCTATTCTCTCGCAGATGGCGAGGACTCGTGCTACAGGACGGGGCGGACGACCACCGATACCACCTACTGAGGGCACTAGAGGCCGTGGACGCGGTCGTGGTCATGGTAGGGGCAGAGCCGCGAGGGCAACGCCGGTTGATCCACCAGTTGCTCCGGCTCAGGATCAGGCCCCAGCTGCAGACATTCCAGCAGCACCTGCTCAGGCACCGGCAGTGCCCATTGTGATTCCGGGTCTCCAGGAGATCTTGGCCCAGATACTATCAGTTTGCACTGGCCTAGCCCAGGTAGTTTCAGCCACTGCTACAGCAGCTACTTCTCAGGCAGGGGGAGGCAGTCAGACCCTCGCTGCTCGCACACCCGAGCAGGTTATGCAGGGTTTACAAACACCGGGAGCGGCTCCAGCTCAGCCGATTGCACCAGCAGCACCAGTTGCACAAGTCGCGCCAGTTTAGGACTTTGTAGTCCCAGTTATGCCAGATGATGAGCAGCGTCATCTTGAGAGGTTCAGTAGGCTCCAGCCTCCATTTTTCAGTGGTGCTCAGGGCGAGGACGCCCAGGGATTTCTGGACAAGTGTCAGCGTATGCTTCGGACAGCAGGGATTTTGGAGACCAGCGGGGTAGCATTCACCGCATTTCAGTTCATTGGGGCTGCCTTCACATGGTGGGAGTCGTATGAGCGGCGTAGGCCGGCAGGTGCAACGCCTTTGTCATGGCAGGAGTTCTCCACTATCTTTTTGGAGAAGTGGGTACCACAGTCTCAGAGAGAGGAGCTGCGTAGGCAGTTCGAGTGGCTTCGACAGGGAGACATGACTGTGACCCAGTATGAGGCAAGATTTTCTGAGTTGGCCCGTCATGCCTCGTGGATAGTTCCGACCGACAGAGAGAGGATCAAGAGGTTTGTGGATGGACTTAACTATCACCTTCGTGTTCTGATGACTCGAGAGAGAGTTCTGGGTATTTCCTTCGAGGATGCAGTTGATATTGCTCGTGATATTGAGATGGCTCGCCACAGAGAGGAGAGGGAGGGCAAGAGGCCTCGAGGTTCTGGTAGCTTCAGTGGTGCTCCGTCTAGGGGTCAGTTCCACCAGAGCAGAGGTCGTTCATTTAGGCCTCCTCAGTCAGCTCGCTCTGAGTATCGTGGGTCATCTTCCGGCCGAGGTCATCAGGGTTATCAGCAGAGCCAGCCATCTCTCAGCGCTCTTCCGGCTCAGGGTTCATCACGAGCTCTATCTGTTCAGGGTTCCTCCAGACCGAGTGCGTCAGCCAGTTACTCTGATGTGCGGGGTTCCCTTCAGTCCCATTCTCCAGCACCCGGGAGTTGTTATGAGTGCGGGGAGGTTGGGCACATGTGGAGGCATTATCCTCGGCGTCGTGGTAGTCAGTCTCAGCAGAGGGGTCAGCCCTCGTCTTCTGGCCCATCCTCTTCAGCACCCGCCCCGCTAGCTAGAGGTGAGAGTCAGGCAACTAGGGGTCGCCCCAGAGGGGGAGGTCGATCGGGCGGTGGCCAGGCGTGATTCTATGCTCTCCCAGACAGGAGAGACGCTATTGCATCAGATGCTGTTATCACATGTATTATCTCAGTCTGCCACAGGGATGCCTCTGTCTTATTTGATCCCGGTTCTACCTACTCTTATGTGTCATCATATTTTTCCCATCATCTGGGTACGACCCGAGGGTGTCTTGCTTTTCCTGTTCACGTATCTACCCCGGTGGGTGATACTATTATTGTGGATCATGTATATCGATCTTGTCTAGTGACTATTGGGGGTCTGGAGACCCGAGTCGACTTGTTGTTGTTAGGCATGGTAGATTTTGATGTTATTCTGGGTATGGACTGGCTATCTCCGTACCATGCTATTCTGGACTGTCATGCCAAGACAGTTACGTTGGCTATTTCGGGTGTTCCGAGGATTGAGTGGCATGGTATGACTGACTATGTTCCCAGCAGGGTGATTTCCTTCCTAAAGGCACAGCGGATGGTTGGGAAAGGTTGTCTATCGTATTTGGCTTTTGTGAGAGATGTTGGGGCTGAGACTCCTAGTCTCGATTCTTCTCCCGTCGTGAGGGACTTCCCTGATGTGTTTCCATCAGACCTGCCGGGCATGCCACCGGACAGGGACATGGATTTTGGTATTGATCTGGTGCCGGGCACTCAGCCCATTTCTATTCATCCGTATCACATGGCACCAGCAGAGTTGAAAGAATTAAAGGATCAGCTTCAGGAACTCCTAGATAAGGGGTTTATTTGTCCTAGTGTGTCGCCGTGGGGTGCACCGGTTCTATTTGTGAAGAAGAAAGATGGCACAATGAGAATGTGAATTGATTACAGGCAGTTGAACAAGGTGACAGTGAAGAACAAGTATCCATTACCTCGTATTGATGATTTGTTTGACCAGCTCCAGGGGGCAAGGGTATTCTCTAAGATCGATCTCCGATCAGGCTATCACCAGCTGAAGATCAGGGATTCGGATATTATGAAGACTGCCTTCAGGACTTGATATGGGTACTACGAGTTTCTGGTTATGTCTTTTAGGCTGACTAATGCTCCGGCTGCGTTCATGCATTTGATGAACAGCGTATTTCGGCGGTATCTGGATTCTTTTGTTATTGTTTTTATTGATGATATCCTTGTGTACTCGTGTAGCCAGGAGGAGCACGCCCAGCATTTGAGAGTGGTACTACAGAGATTGAGGGAGGAGAAGCTTTATGCTAAATTCTCCAAGTGTGAGTTCTGGCTTGGTTCTGTGGCTTTCCTGGGGCACGTGGTGTCCAGTGATGGCATTCAGGTTGATCCAAAAAAGGTAGAGGCGCTGCAGGGTTGGCCTAGACCGACTTCAACCACAAAGATCCGTAGTTTCCTTGGGTTGGCAGGGTACTATCACCGGTTTGTCCAGGGGTTTACTTCTATTGCATCGCCCTTGACCAAGTTGACTCAGAAGGGTGCTCCATTTGTGTGGTCTGATGAGTGCGAAGAGAGCTTTCAGAAGCTCAAGACAGCTTTGACCACGGCTCCAGTGTTGGTATTGCCATCAGCCTCAGGTTCTTACACTGTGTATTGTGATGCTTCGAGAGTTGGGATCGGATGTGTGTTAATGCAGGAGGGTAGAGTTATTGCATATGCTTCTTGTCAGTTGAAGCCCCATGAGAGGAACTACCCCGTACATGATTTGGAGTTGGCCGCTATAGTTCATGCGTTGAAGATTTGGAGGCACTACTTATATGGCGTATCTTGTGAGGTATATACTGATCATCGCAGCCTTTAGCATTTGTTCAAACAGAAGGATCTTAATTTGAGGCAGCGGAGGTGGCTTGAGTTACTCAAGGACTATGATATTACCATTTTGTATCACCCGGGGAAGGCCAATGTGGTGGCCGATGCTTTCAGCCGGAAGGCGGTTAGTATGGGTAGTTTGGCGTGCATTCCAGTTGGGGAGAGGCCCTTTGCAGTTGATGTCCAGGCTTTGGCCAATCGGATGGTGAGGTTAGATATTTCGGAGCCTAGTCGGGTGTTGGCTTGTATGGTTTCTCGATCTTCCTTGTATGACCGCATTAGAGAGCGCCAGTATGATGACCCTTATTTGCTTGTCCTTAAGGACAGGGTCCAGCATGGTGATGCTACAGATGTGTCTATTGGTGATGATGGCGTGTTGAGGATGCAGGGCCAGATTTGCGTGCCCAATGTGGATGGGCTTCGGGAGCTGATATTAGAGGAGGCCCACAGCTCGCGGTATTCCATTCATCCGGGTGCCGCGAAGATGTACCAAGATTTGAGACAGCATTACTGGTGGAGGAGAATGAAGAAGGATATTGTGAGTTATGTAGCTCGGTGCCTCAACTGTCAACAGGTGAAGTATGAGCATCAGAGGTCGGGCGGTGTTCTCCAGCGGATGGTTATTCCTGAGTGGAAGTGGGAGAGGATTACTATGGACTTTGTGAGTGGTCTCCCTCGTACCTCGAGGAAGTTTGATTCGATTTGGGTGATTGTAGATCGGCTGACCAAGTCCGCGCACTTAATTCCGGTGTGTACTACCTATTCTTCGGAACGGCTGGCAGGGATTTTCATCCGGGAGATTGTACGGCTGCATGGGGTCCCAGTTTCTATCATCTCAGATAGGGGTACTCAGTTCACTTCCCAATTTTGGAGGACTTTTCAGCGGGAGTTGGGTACACAGGTGGAGTTAAGCACAGCGTTTCATCCTCAGACGGACGGGCAGTCCGAGCGTACCATTCAGATATTGGAGGACATGTTGCGTGCCTGTGTTATTGATTTTGGAGGTTCTTGGGCTGAGTTCTTGCCACTTGCAGAGTTTGCTTACAACAACAGCTATCAGTCCAGTATTCAGATGGCGCCGTATGAGGCCTTATATGGGAGACGGTGTAGATCTCCGGTTGGTTGGTTTGAGCCCGGCGAGGCTAGACTATTGGGGACAGAGTTGGTGCAGGATGCCTTAGAGAAGGTGAAGGTGATCCAGGAGAGACTTCGTACAGCTCAGTCGCGTCAGAAGAGTTATGCGGACCGGAAGGTTCGAGATGTATCTTACATGGTGGGCGAGAAGGTCTTGTTGAAGGTTTCGCCTATGAAGGGCGTTATGAGATTTGGAAAGAAAGGAAAGTTGAGTCCACGGTTCATTGGTCCTTTTGAGATACTTAGGAGAGTT
>NW_017671830.1:234123-246733 GCF_001879085.1 Nicotiana attenuata | reverse complement strand
TTTAGGGGATCGGGAGAATGTGCGGGAAACAAAAATAAGTGTCCATTTGGAACCTCAGCTCAGAGAAGAGATAATTAAAGCATTGTTAGAGTACAAAGATGTTTTTGCGTGGTCATATGATGACACGCCTGGCTTAAGCACCGATTTGGTGGTCCAGAAATTGCCCACCGACCCAGCATGCCCTCCTGTCAAGCAGAAGCTAAGAAAATTTAAAACGGACATTAGTGTGAAAATCAAAGAAGAGGTCACCAAGCAGTTTGAGGCAAAGGTCATCCGGGTCACGCGGTATCCCACCTGGTTAGCCAATGTTGTGCCTGTGCCAAAGAAGGATGGAAAGACCAGAGTGTGCGTAGATTACCGTGATCTCAATAAGGCGAGTCCAAAAGACAACTTCCCACTGCCAAACATCCATATATTAATTGACAATTGTGCCAAACATGAGATTGGTTCCTTCGTGGATTGTTATGCGGGCTATCACCAGATTTTGATGGATGAGGAGGATGCGGAAAAAATGGCATTCATCACCCCTTGGGGAACGTATTGTTATAGGGTCATGCCATTTGGGTTGAAGAACGCAGGGGCAACGTATATGAGGGCGATAACCACCATGTTCCATGACATGATACATCGGGAAATTGAGGTCTATGTAGACGACGTGATCATAAAGTCGAGGAAACAATGTGACCATGTCAAGGACTTGAGGAAATTTTTCCAGAGGCTCCGCAGGTACAACCTCAAACTTAATCCAGCAAAGTGTGCGTTTGGAGTCCCATCTGGGAAGTTGTTGGGGTTTGTGGTAAGTCGACGCGGTATTGAGTTAGACCCGTCCAAGATCAAAGCCATTCAGGAGCTACCGCCGCCAAGGAACAAGAAAGAGGTGATGAGTTTGCTTGGCAGGTTGAATTATATCAGCAGGTTCATTGCCCAGCTCACAACGACTTGCGAGCCCATCATTAAGCTGCTAAAGAAAGATGTTGCGGTCAGATGGACGGATGAATGTCAAGCAGCATTTGACAAGATTAAGGAGTATTTGGCTAGTCCACCTGTGTTGATCCCGCTGGAGCCGGGAAGACCCTTGATCCTTTATCTGACAGTTTTGGATAATTCTTTTGGTTGTGTACTGGGGCAGCATGACATCACAAGAAAGAAAGAGCAGGCGATTGACTACCTCAGCAAGAAGTTCACATCATATGAGGTGAAGTACACTCAACTTGAGAGGACGTGTTGTGCCTTAACCTGGGTAGCGCAGAAGCTGAAACATTACTTGTCATCATATACCACCTATCTCATCTCTTGGTTGGACCCGTTGAAGTACATTTTTCAGAAGCCCATGCCCACAGAGAGGCTGGCGAAGTGGCAGATCTTGCTTACGGAGTTTGATATTGTCTATGTGACCCGGACTGGAATGAAAGCACAAGCGTTGGCTGATCATTTGGCCGAGAATCCAGTTGATGATGATTATGAACCTTTGAAGACATACTTCCCCGATGAGGAGATAACGCATGTTGAAGAATTGGAACAAGTCGAGAAGCCGGGATGGAAACTGTTCTTTGATGGGGTTGCCAACACCAAAGGTGTCGGGATAGGAGCAGTACTGATTTCTGAGACAGGGCAACACTACCCTATCACGGCTCAACTTTGTTTCTATTGCACCAATAACATGGCTGAATACGAGGCGTGTATCTTGGGTTTGAGATTGGCTGTAGACATGGGCGTCCAGGAAATCTTGGTCATGGGTGACTCAGATCTTCTGGTGCACCAGATTCAGGGAGAATGGGAGACACGAGACTTGAAGCTCATACCGTACCGGAAGTGTTTGCATGAACTTTGTCAACGGTTTCAATCAATAGATTTCAGGCATATTCCAAGGATTCACAATGAGGTTGCCGACGCTTTGGCTACTTTGGCGTCAATGCTGCATCATCCAGACAAGGCTTATGTGGACCCGTTACAGATTCAGGTCCGAGATCAGCATGCCTATTGTAACGTGGTGGAAGAAGAGCTTGATGGTGAGCCGTGGTTCCATGATATCAAAGAATACCTCAGGATGGGAGTATACCCAGCACAGGCTACAGGGGATCAAAAGAGAGCAATTCGACGCTTGGCAAGTGGATTTTTCTTCAGTGGAGGAGTGTTGTACAAGAGAACCTCAGATCTTGGATTATTGAGATGCATGGATGCTAAACAGGCTACAGTTATCATGGCCGAGGTACATGCGGGAGTTTGTGGACCTCATATGAGCGGATATGTATTGGCGAAGAAGATTCTCCGAGCAGGTTATTATTGGATTACTATGGAACGGGATTGCATCAGTTTCGTGCGCAAGTGTCATCAATGTCAGGTACATGGAGATTTGATTCATTCTCCACCATCTGAATTGCATACAATATCGGCACCATGGCCTTTCATTGCTTAGGGAATGGATGTCATTGGACCGATCGAGCCAGCGGCATCAAATGGGCACAGGTTCATTCTGGTGGCTATTGATTATTTCACTAAGTGGGTGGAGGCGAAGACTTTTAAGTCTGTGACCAAGAAGGCAGTGGTCAATTTTGTGCATTCGAATATCATCTGTCGGTTTGGGATCCCGAAGGTAATCATTACGGACAATGGTGCCAACCTCAACAGTCATTTGATGGCAGAGACATGCCAGCAGTTTAAGATCACGCACCGCAATTCCACCCCATATCGTCCTAAGGCGAATGGAGCGGTCGAAGTAGCTAACAAGAACATCAAGAAAATACTTCGGAAAATGGTAGAAGGGTCCAGGCAATGGCATGAGAAGTTACCTTTCGCCCTTTTAGGCTATCGCACTACTGTCCGCACTTCAGTAGGGGCGACTCCTTATTCTCTGGTGTACGGCACTGAGGCAGTAATACCCGCAGAGGTTGAGATCTCGTTCCTTCGGATTATTGCCGAGGCGGAAATTGATGATGTTGAATGGGTTAAACCCGCTTGGAACAACTAAGTTTGATTGATGAAAAGAGATTGGCAGCAGTATGTCACGGTCAGTTGTACCAACAGAGAATGGCAAGAGCATATAACAAGAAAGTGCGTCCGCGGAAGTTTGAAGTAGGGCAATTGGTGTTGAGGCGTATCTTACCTCATTGGGCTGAGGCAAAAGGAAAGTTCGCCCCGAACTGGCAGGGGCCATTTATTGTAACCAGAGTGTTGTCCAATGGCGCATTATATTTGACAGATGTGGAAGGAAAATGTGTAGAAATGGCTATCAACTGTGATGCAGTCAAGCGATACTTTGTATGATTTCTTGGTTTAATTGTACTTTATTGTATTTGGCATATTTGTGAGATTGAAATGACGAAGGCATTTTGTTCTGCTATCCAAACACTTTATCCTTTGTTATCCCTTTTGAGCCTCATTTATTTTCTTTCGTACCCCTCTTTCGGAATCAATAACAACTCGGGAGCTCGAGCAAGGAAAATCAGTGAAGAAACAAGAAAACACAGTCCAAAAGAAAAGAAAAGAAAAAAAAGAAAAGAAAAAAGAAGAAAAAAAGAAAAGAAAAAAAGAAGAAAAAGAGAGAAAAGAAAAATGAAGAAAAGAAAAAGAAAGAAAAAGAAATGAAAAGAAAGAAAAGAAAGTGGAAGAAAAGGAAAGATTGCAACAACGAAGTAATTTTATGTCCTGAACTACGTTTGACTTGATCCCGAAAGGGTACGTAGGCAGCCTCTCCCTGAGGTTCAGTCACACCAAAACAAAATCCAAAAGTCCCCACGAAAGAAACTGGGGCAGAAGTTGTGGTCGCTGTGAGAAATCTGATTCCGAAAGTTGTAACTTTGAACCCATGTTAAGTTGTTTTGAGCCTTTTATACCCTTCTTTCTAACCCCATCCAAAGCCTGCATTACGGTCCAAAGAAAGACCTTCTGATCAATCTTC
Organism: Nicotiana attenuata; assembly: GCF_001879085.1. Lineage (NCBI taxonomy): Eukaryota > Viridiplantae > Streptophyta > Magnoliopsida > Solanales > Solanaceae > Nicotiana > Nicotiana attenuata. The sequence continues at coordinate 242,835 of NW_017671830.1, read as the reverse complement.
AAGAAGTGCCAATACGAGCAAGTAAAAGTGATCCACGTCAGGGGCAACACTCCGGTGCAAGAAGAAAATGATAAAAATGAGAGAGCCTTATTGGTGAAAACCCTCACGGGCACCGTAAGGCGAAGTGAGTTGAGAGAAATCAAAAATGAGAGAGTCTTATTGGTGAAAACCCTCACGGGCACCGTAAGGCGAAGTGAGTTGAGAGAAATCAAAAATGAGAGAGTCTTATTGGTGAAAACCCTCACGGGCACCGTAAGGCGAAGGTGAGTTTTTCAGACAGGCAAATGAGACAAGTCTGTGGTTGAAAGCTGCTCAAGACATAGCAAGACGAGCAAGGTCTGGGTTTAGGTGAAAATCAGGTTATGAAAGTCCGGAACAACAAATGTGGCAATCGAAAGTTGATTGGTTGGACAGACTGGGCCGGTTAATCCAAATGCATGGCATGCTCAATGATACCAACTGTTCCACTCAGATAAGTATTATTCTCTTCCTTCTTCATTACAAATCATCCGTTCTCGGATTCCCTCTATCCTTAACCCTCGAGGTCATTGCATTTCATTCTTTTGAGGTCTGTCTTTAAGATGTTCAGTGTTAGTTCTGTTCGAAACAAAAGGGGGGAATGTCAAGGCTAACTACCAGCTTCCTAGTTGTACAACGCAGCAGGGTCAGGATATATCAAAGATGTCAAAAGGCAAAGTAAGTCATAAAGGACCATTGGAAATTTCATCGGTGGATTAATCAGATAATTGTGAGGAAGAAGCGAAGTTTCAAATAGAGGGATCATAAACACAAAAACAACAATATGGGATAGAACACTTGAGTTATCAAAGTCATGGGGTTGAAGTCAGTCAGGAAGTCAGAACGATTCAAGGAAAGCCTAGGGAAACAAAGCAGAGGCATCAAGGATGCACTCAGCAAGAATGCCAGCAACTAACCACCATCTTATATTAACAAGGTATTTCTTTGATTGAAACAGGGGCAGAAGTTTGTTTGCTTCGGGGAAACCCTCCGTAAGGAGAAGCAACACCCAAACAGCCACCAAACTAGGGAAGGAAATGTTCTTTGTTTTCTTTATTTGTTGCAGTCAGGCACCCACCTAGAGAACAAGGGAATACATTTCGAAGCTCAAAAGTCAGGCGCCCACCTGGAGAACAAGGGAATACATTTCAAAGCTCAGCAGTCAGGCGCCCACCTGGAGAACAAGGGAATACGTTTCAAGTTCAGGAGTCAGGCGCCCACCTGGAGAACAAGGGAAGTACAATGCAAATTTTATCTTTCACGTTTTAATATTTGGTAACGTAACGCGCCCAGCCACCAAACTGGGGCAGGAAATGTTCTTTGTTTTCTTTATTTGTTGCAGTAAGGTACCCACCTGGAGAACAAGGGAACACTTTTTAAGTTCATCAATCAGGCGCCCACCTGGAGAACAAGGGAACGCATTTCAAGATTCAGCAATCAGGCGCCCACCTGGAAAACAAGGGAATATATTTCAAGTTTAAGCAATCAGGCGCCCACCTAAAGAACAAGGGAAGTACAATTCAAATTTTAGCTTTCAAGTTTTTGATATTTGATAACATGATGTGCCTAGCCACCAAACTGGGGCAGAAAATTTTCTTTGTTTGTATGTTTTGTTGAAATCAGGAGCCCACCTGGAGAACAAGGGAATACTTTTCAAGTTCAGCAATCAGGAGCCCACCTGGAGAACAAGGGAATACTTTTCAAGTTCAGCAATCAGGAGCCCACCTGGAGAACAAGGGAATACTTTTCAAGCATCAGCAGTCAGGAGCCCGCCTGGAGAATAGAGGCATATATTTCAAATTTAAGCAGTCAAGCATCACTCGGAGGAATGGCAGAACATCTCCGATCACAATTCAAGGCAACAACGCAAGAATTCCATCAGAAGGATACGAGGCAACACAAGAGCAAGTTTGAAGACATAGATAGGACCTTTTTTGTAATTCATAGATCATAGTGTAGGTTAGCTTCTTTTTTGTTTCAACACGGTGTAATAAGGAGGTCAGCGAGCAATAGCAGCAGCAACAGCAGTGAAATCACAGCTCTTGGTAGTCCCAGCTACCAAACCTTCCCGAACTACACTGACCTGATTCCTTTTTAGCCAAGGATATGTAGGCAACCTTTGAAGCAGGGTTCGGTCAGACGGTTTTCAAAAAATGCTTCACACGGAATATTCAAACGGGCAAAAAATCGCTCGTTTCCGCTCAATTATCTTTGCACGGAAACTCTTCATGTTCCCGAGCAAAGAGGGGCAGTTGTGAGCACGTGATTTTTGCCCTAAGTGAATTATTCCCAAAAATTCAAACAAATGATTTTTCTTTCATTATTTTGTGAATTTTGTGTTAATTTCTGTTAATTGTCTACATTTTATTTGTGCATTTTAATTCATATGAAAAATATAAAAAATAAAAACGCTTGACATTTTGCATTTAGGATCTAATCTCATACTTTAGGATTATTTAGTGGTTAAGTTGTTTTTAGAACAAAATATAAAGAAAATAACAAAAATAGTCCACTTTCGCATTTTTAATCATTAATTGTTGAATTTGTCATAAAATAGATTTTGAACCATTTTAGGAATTAATTAGCTTAGTTTGAAAATATACTAGGTCTTTCTTTGAATTTTTTGGCATTTTTATAAGGTCAGAAAATATAAAAATAATAAAAGAGAAAACAAAAATAAACAAATGAGAAGAAAACAAATAAAAGAAGTGGGTTGTCTTAGTAAGAGACCCGAATTGGGCAACACCCAAAACTCGCCCCAGCCAAAACCCATTCCCCCAACCCGGTCCAGCCCCTACCCCCGTTAAAACGGCGCCGTTTTGCCTATATTGAATCCCAGCCGTCGAGGATTCTTTAATCTAACGGCTGGGAACTATGGTGTAGATAATATATAAGTGTCTGAAATTGCCCCACCCCCCACCCCAAGCCGTCTCCCTCACACGCCCCCTGACCCCTTCAGAGATCCCCCGTCCCCCGCCATCCACCGCCTTGAACCGCCGCCGGAAATCGCCTCACGGCGGCGGCCGGCCACCAAACACCACCAAATTTATACCATAAGATCATCTCACCCTCCCCATTCCAACCCCCCAATTTACTTCCCTCAAATCCCAGTCAATTCCCTCGAATAACCAAAACCCTAGGCGCCGCCTCCGCCGCCCACGGCGACGCCACCCCTAAATCACCCCAAAATCACACCCCGGACTCTCCTTACCCTCCTCTTCCCGAACCCTTAACTGGATTCTTTCAAAAATCATTAGAGCTGCTCGAATTTTAAATCAAAGAAGCTGTTGAACCCTAGAAGTTTAAATCACTCGATTTCTGTCCAGTTTTCGTTCAAATATTACATAGGTGAGTTACTCCTACTTCTTTAATTAGCTTAAACAAAATTTGTTCTTCGTTTCTATTCTTGTTGTTTCTGCTTTTCTTTTTGTTTCTCTGTTATTTTTCTTTCTTAGCAGTAACTAAGTATTTTAGGTCTGATAATTAGTTTATACTTTTTCTTTGATTCTTCCTTTGTTAGTCAATAGTAATTTGTTAATTTTGCTGTGTTTGAGTCTTTATAATTCGAGCATGTTCAGTGTTATAGGGTTTAGTTTAAGCTTTGTTAATTTGAATAAATTTCTTCGTGCTAATTGATATTGTTCTAATTCTCATGTGTGATTTAATTCTGCCCAGTTTGATTTTGTGGTTGGTTCAATTAGTTGATCCATGATTGTTTACTGCAATTTGATTTTAGATTTAATTTCATGATCTGTCCAGTTAATTTGATTTTAAGGTCTCTTTGATTGTAAATAATTGGTTTTAGCATGGATTGATTAACCATAGTTGAGTAGCTGGTTTGGTTATATCTGATAGTTCAACTAGTGTTAGTAATTTTAGGTTGAATTCAAGGGTAGCTTAGATATTTAGGATTGGATAGCATATGGTAGTTGAAACTAGAATCTTCTAGGACCTTCCAAAGTAGGACTTTAGTGTAATTTCAGTAATTGTAGTGTATTAACTTGTGACACAAGTCAAAAAATAAGGGGTTAAATGAGTAAATAAAAAAGGACTAAAAAGAAAACTGAAAATCTGATAAGGCCTCATGTGTGCCTATAAAAGGGCATGCCCTTGCCTTCATTTGGAAGTTTTTCAGCTCCAAAAATTCCCTCAAAAGGTGCTCTCTAGTTTTCAGATCTGATTTTGAAATTCAACATTCAAAACCCAAAAAATATAGAAAACCTCTAGAAAAACCAAAGAAAAATTCAGAAATAATGTTCCATTGAAAATTTCCAGTTAATTTTGAACTTTAGCTTCTAAATTGCATAATTTAGCCCATAGTCTGTTTGCTGATATATTCTGGTGGTGCCTGGGTGTATCTCGAGTAGGTTTGGGTCCAATTGAGGCTATTTTAGGCTGGTTTTGTTGATTGTTGGTTTCAGAAGTTGTCCTGGGATTAGTTCATAGTCTATTGGGTGTCTGCAAGTGTATTTGGTTTACTATTGGTGCTACTCTTCTCTGAAAACAATTATGGGCTGCTCATTCTGTTTTCTGAGCTGTTTTTGATCATCAATTCGCTGCTGTTGACTCTCATTCTTCTTGTTCTATTTCAAATCCAGGTCACGCGTTGAATTCACACTGATGTAATCATAATTTGGAATAAAATGAAGTATTATTTCAGATCTATGCTCATGTGAATGCATGTAGTTATAGTTAGTCCAATAATGTGTAATTGTCTAGTTTTAGTTTGTTTGAATTGTATTGAACTAGGAACTGTTCACGTAGAACTATTTCTACTGATTTGAACTGTTTGGATTTGTACTGGACTGCTTTGGACTACTTGAACTCGTGATTATCCAGCGTAGCTTTAGTATAGCTAGTACTTGCCTTAGTTTAACATTGTTTTGTTAAAATTAAAAAAAATCAGAAATAATTTGGATCTGTAATTGATTTTGAGTTCAGCGTCTTTAAGCTCATGGTTTCAATGTGGGTGTTGACAATTTGGGTAGTTAACATCAGTGGTTTACTCAGATTAAACATGCATCTTCAATTTGACTGATTTTAATTAATTAGCTGTCTGATAGTTAAATGTGGATAAAGTGCGAATCTAGGCTATCAACCTGTTCGTGTTAATTTTAATAGAATCATATAATCAAGCCGTTTAGTGTAGTAGATTCACGTTCATGAACTATTTGTTTTGTTTTGTTGTTAAATCCTATTCATGTTTCCCATTTGTTTTCACCCTTAGCGACATTTAGGAAGTCACCAGTAGATAAGTAAGCAAATAAATCGAACTGTAAAATTAATTAAAAATTCAACCTGAAATCTGGGCTCAAGTTGGCCAATTTGCACGAAGCATTATCAGAATGGTACATGACCCATTGCTGGTCACCAAATTGCCACAAGTTAGAAGCTGGTGCATGTTTGGGCTGGAAGCCCAATCTATGTGTTTTCTTGTGAACTGGACTGAAACCCAAATGTAGTAGCTCCTAAACCATGATAATTAATTAGGACTCTTTCTTTTATTATTAGAGACAAATAAAAAATAGAAAATCATAGTTGCTTTAGGATTGGCCTTTAAATAAAAAATGAGATGAGCCTCGCTAAACAAAACACATAAATTGCGGGGCCCTCGATAAATGTTTATAAAAATACTTAGACGTCGGGATGGGCCGTTTAGCGAATTTCACGGCCTTCCCCAAAGATAATAACGTGTTAGCCTCTTTAAGCGCGTATTTTAAATAATTTTACCTTCCTAAATATGGGTGCACATTTATGTGACCCAAATCCAAATCCCAACGAAGTCAAAATGTGTCAAAAATCGCGGGTGCATTTATGTGACGCGGTTCGAGACGTGTTTTCACGACGTTGCAATTCTCTTAAATAATAATAAAAGCGGTTCAAAGTTAAAAGCACATAGATTAAAACATGTACTAAAATCAAACAAATAAGCCAAATATGACAGTTGAGCGACCGTGCTAGAACCACGGAACCCGGGAATGCCTAACACCTTCTCCCGGGTTAACAGAATTCCTTACTCGGATTTCTGGTTCGCGGACTGTTAANTGGCAGGGGCCATTTATTGTAACCAGAGTGTTGTCCAATGGCGCATTATATTTGACAGATGTGGAAGGAAAATGTGTAGAAATGGCTATCAACTGTGATGCAGTCAAGCGATACTTTGTATGATTTCTTGGTTTTAATTGTACTTTATTTGATTTTGGCATATTTGTGAGATTGAAATGACAAGGCATTTTGTTCTGCTATCCAAACACTTTATCCTTTGTTATCCCTTTTGAGCCTCATTTATTTTCTTTCGTACCCCTCTTTCGGAATCAATAACAACTCGGGAGCTCGAGCAAGGAAAATCAGTGAAGAAACAAGAAAACACAGTCCAAAAGAAAAGAAAAGGAAAAGAAGAAGAAAAGAAAAGAAAAAAAGAAAAAAAGATGGCAAAAGAAAAAAAAAGAAAAAAAAGAGGAAAAAAGAGAAAAAAAGAAAAATGAAGAAAAGAAAAGAAAGAAAAAGAAATGAAAAGAAAGAAAAGAAAGTGGAAGAAAAGGAAAGATTGCAACAACAAAGTACTTTCTATGACCTGAACTACGTTTGACTTGACCCCGAAAGGGTACGTAGGCAGTCTCTCTCTGAGGTTCAGTCACACCGAAATAAAAGTCCCCAAGGAAGAAACTGGGGCAGAAGTTGTGGTTGTTGTGGAAAATTTGATTCTGAAAGTTGTAATTTTGAACCCATGTTGAATTGTTTTGAGCCTTTGATACCCTTTCTTTCTAACCCTATCCAAAAGCCCACATTACGGTCCAAAGGAAGACCTTCTGATCAGTCTTCGAGAGATGCCAAGTCAAGCGAGTAGAGGTGAATCATATCAGGGGCAACACTCCGGTCCAAACGAAGGAAATGAAGAATGAGAGTGTCTTGTTGATGAGAACCCTCACGGGTATCCCAAGGCGACGAAAGCTGAAGGAAATCAAAAATGAGAGAGTCTTATTGGTGAAAACCCTCACGGGCACCGTAAGGCGAAATGAGTTGAGAGAAATTAAAAATGAGAGAGTCTTATTGGTGAAAACCCTCACGGGCACCGTAAGGCGAAGTGAGTTGAGAGAAATCAAAAATGAGAGAGTCTTATTGGTGAAAACCCTCACGGGCACCGTAAGGCGAAGGTGAGTTTTTCAGACAGGCAAATGAGACAAGTCTGTGGTCAAAAGCTGCTCAAGACATTGCAAGACGAGCAAGGTTTGGGTTTGGGTGAAAATTAGGTTATGAAAGTCCGGAACAACAAATGTCGCAATCGAAAGTTGATTGGTTGGACAGACTGGGCCGGTTAATCCAAATGCATGGCATGCTCAATGATACCAGCTGTTCCACTCAGATAAGTATTATTCTCTTCCTTCTTCATTACAAATCATCCGTTCTCAGATTCTCTCTATCCTTAACCCTCGAGGTCATTGCATTTCATTCTTTTGAGGTCTGTCTTTAAGATGTTCAGTGTTAGTTCTGTTCGAAACAAAAGGGGGGAATGTCAAGGCTAACTACCAGCTTCCTAGTTGTACAGCGCAACAGGATCAGGATATATCAAAGATGTCAAAAGGCAAAGTAAGTCATAAAGGACCATTGGAAGTTTCATCGGTGGATTAATCAGATAATTGTGAGGAAGAAGCGAAGTTTCAAATAGAGGGATCATAAACACAAAAACAACAATATGGGATAGAACACTTGGGTTATCAAAGTCATGGGGTTGAAGTCAGTCAGGAAGTCAGAACAATTCAAGGAAAGCCTAGGGAAACAAAGCAGAGGCAGCAAGGATGCACTCAGCAAGAATGCCAGCAACTAACCACCATCTTACATTAACAAGGTCTTTCTTTGATTGAAACAGGGGCAGAAGTTTGTTTGCTTAGGGGAAACCCTCCGTAAGGAGAAGCAGCACCCAAACAGGTATGACTGGAAACTCTCAGGGCCCTCCTGAAAAATGGGACTTAGTTTAAATGTCAAGACAATCATGAGTAGCACAATTTAGCATAACTGTACCCCAAATGAGCATAAGTGGGTTTCAAAATTGGCATGTTTAAGATAGGATTCAATTAGAAGTTTTCAGGACCCTCCTGGATAATGGGGCGTAGTTTTAAGGTCGGTTTAGATAGCAAATATAGTGGAAGTCGTATTTTTAGCTAGAAAATTGGCAGGACCCTCCTGGATAATGGGGAGTAGTTTAAAGTCTTTTGATAACAAGTGTGGTGAGAGTACTACCTTTAGAAAATATAACTTAGGAGTTGTCAGGACCTCCCTGGATAATAGGACTTAGCTTTCAAATCCTTATAATAGTTGGTAGAATAATTCAATTTAACACTCAATCTGTGCCCAGCCACCAAACTAGGGCAGGAAATGTTCTTTGTTTTCTTTATTTGTTGCAGTCAGGCACCCACCTGGAGAACAAGGGAATACATTTCGAAGCTCAGAAGTCAGGCGCCCACCTGGAGAACAAGGGAATACTTTTCAAAGCTCAGCAGTCAGGCGCCCACCTGGAGAACAAGGGAATACATTTCAAGTTCAGAAGTCAGGCGCCCACCTGGAAAACAAGGGAAGTACAATGCAAATTTTATCTTTCACGTTTTATATTTGGTAACGTAACGCGCCCAGTCATCAAACTGGAGCAGAAGATTTTCTTTGTCTATTTTGTTGAAGTCAGGCGCCCACCTGGAGAAC
>NW_017671830.1:233768-233893 GCF_001879085.1 Nicotiana attenuata | reverse complement strand
ACCAAACTGGGGCAGAAAATTTTCTTTGTTTGTATGTTTTGTTGAAATCAGGAGCCCACCTGGAGAACAAGGGAATACTTTTCAAGTTCAGCAATCAGGAGCCCACCTGGAGAACAAGGGAATAC